>NW_020954557.1:2835336-2851145 GCF_900497805.2 Vombatus ursinus
TAGATAGATAGATAGATAGATAGATAGATAGATAGATAGATAGATAGATAGAGATACATTGATATAGATATGATATATTATATGTGATATAACATCATATGATATATGATATAATGTTCATCTATGTGAATATATACATATGCACACATTTATAATAGATACAAACACAAAATATACAAAAATAACAATAGGTAACAACACTTTAAAATTTACAAAGCACTTTACATATATCTTAAGGCATTTGATCTGCAAAATTGATACTGCTTTTTCAGGGAAGGGACTAACAACCAAACATTGTGACTTGAATTATAGAAGTTTGGTATTAGCCTGTAGCTAAAAGGAATAATGTTAGGGTAAGAATAGAGGTCCTTTTCTGACTCCCTCAAATCACAGTATATATAGGTGGCTGTGTAGGCCACCTAAATACAGAAGGCCAACATTGTGTAAGCTGGTTTTATTCTTCAGTGATCAGGAAAAGAAGCTATTGTCTACTCAAAAGCATCTGAGGTTTACTAGAACAAAACCTGCCTGGAAATATTAAGCTGGTTACTCAGCACTGACATGACTTAAGGTGGTCATTCTTTTTGGATTAAAGCTGTGGAACAATTGTGGGTCCTGTTACAAGGGGAATAACAAAGGGCTATTATAACAAGGGGACACAAATCTTGCTTCATTCCAGGGCCAGCCGTTTTGGAAAGCACTTTCTGCAGGCTCACACAAAAGCCTGATTGCTTCAGATGTTTACGTAAATTAAAATATTGCTGCCCAAGCAACAACGAGGGTGCTGATTGGCTTGTTTGGTGCAAAGAAGAGGTTGTTAAATCTCAGACAAATCCTAGCTTTTTTATTCTGTATTTTGGTTTGAGGGAGGATACTTTAAGGGAAAAATAAAGAAGTTTGTTAAGTATTGGAGAAAAATATAGTGATAGGCAGGACCATTTTCAACCTATGCTTCTGGGATTGCTAAGAAGATTCTAGGGTTTTAAAGAAGGAATCAAATAACCTACCAAGAGGAGTCATTCCTTTTACTTATCCCCAAAAGGTTGCAAATTAGGTGATCTTTACTGGAAAATCATGACAGAAGCTCCAAAGGCATCTAGTGTGACTGAGTACAATGGGGACACGTCACCCGAAAAAGATACCACTGAAATTAGTGATGAGGTTTTCACCCCTGATGACCTCAGCAAATGTCATGGTGCAGTTGTAAGTCTCGAAGGTTCTATCTCCAAAGAAAATCCAGAAGAAAGCAAATATTCTCGAGCAAGCATGATCTGCAGAGATTTGGCTTGGTCTCTGGAAGAGAAGAAGCATAGAGAAGGTAAAGTATCATTCAAATGATTTTGCTTATTTCAGTTTGAAAACTTGGGGGCACACACACCACCTTCTTTTACACTTTGTTAGAATAGTAAAGAATGTCATGTTTGTGAGAATTCAAGCAACTTTTATAGCCAGACAGATAATGGGACCAGGTGATTCATAATTTGACTCTTTTTCTATGTTAACTATGACAACATGCCTAAGGATGTCAGAGTGAATGTTTCTATAATAAGCAAGGACATTTGAAGTCAGATGAAAACTTAAATAAAATGAATTTATAGAGAAATTATTTGGAAAAGGAAAATGTGACCTTTAGTCATAATAACAGAGAGCCACCTTGCTAGTGCTTTTTGTTAACTTTAGTTCCATTTCAACTGTCATAACTCTTGCTTCCTTCTTGTCTCTTTCTTAAGAACAAACAGAGGAGGACAACTTTACTGTTCATAAGAGAATAGCAAGTTTCTCCCTCAAGGAAACAAGAGCTGATGAAATGACATCAGAGGAAGGTAATGAGAACTCACACGTTGTACACAATATTCTCTGACTGTATAAAGGGAACAGCTTTGCATGGGCTATTGGAGGGATATGTGGGTGTATGTGTGGGGGAGAAAAGCAATTTAGGAAATGCATCCAAACTCTTGAGACTGCTGGAGGCAGATAAGTCAGTCATGATTTATCAGTCAGTTCCACCTTAGAAAACATCCCAGGGAGTTCAAGACCCAGATTGCATGGATTAGCACAACCTGAACAAAATGTTCCGTACTGGAGGAGTATGATATTTGTCCATTCAACTGACATTTATTTTTCATTCATAATCTCAAAATCTGTATCATACTTCCGATGGAATGTAAATAGGTCTTTAATTTGGCTTGCTCTGCAAGTCTATAATTGACACGTAATTTGGAGTAACTGTGTACCCATAGAATTCTGTGGAAATTTCAGGGGTTCTTGAGGGTCAGCTCAAAATAGTCACATAAATCCTGTCAAATAAAAAATCTTAGAATGATCAGCTTCTCTGAGGGTGGGAAAATTAAAAGAAATATCACCATACTTCATATTTCAACAAACTCGATAGCCAGTTGGGCACTGAATCCTCTAGGAATCTCTCCTGTTTAAGCAGACATCTACATTCAAGGCATGCTTTCTTTTAAGTGCACAATAAAATCTATTAAGTAGTCTTTCACAGACCCTGACTCCCAGCCACCAGCATTTTATCTGAAAGTTGCAGGCAACTTTTAGTGCCTAGCCAATTTACCCTAATTAATACCTAGGACCCCACAGGCAAAACATTGAATAGGCCATTTTTTGAGAAATTAGAGCATCATTTAAAATAGAGATGTGCTAACAAAGACAAGGGTGTGATAACCATCTAAATGTAGCCTACCACATTTTCAGGGGTGAAGCAGCATAGTACGGGCTCTTTGAGATTCTGGGAGGAGTGACATGCACCTGCCATGAACCTGAGTGATGGCTGGAGATAGTGATTGCTCCTGGGAAGAGGGAAGAGCATGCACCACATTGTGGCTTAAGGAAGGAAGAGAGGTTTCAGGAAGCAGAAGCAACAGGAAGGCCCGCTCATCTCCTCAGAGTTAACCTGAAGGCCTTATATCCCCTCTAAGAGGGAAGATAGTTTGCCATGAAAGGGTCACTTGAGTAATTGATTATCAAGGCAACGTGTCCATAGCAAAACTCATTTCTAAAGACTTTGGACTTCTGTTGAATCCACTCTTCTAGCAGATTACTCCTCTTGTAGTTAACATTCTCTTCCTTGTCTTCATTCTCCCAAGGTTCCAAATATTCAGGCTACTTGGTTGGCAGGGAAGTCTCATTTGAGTAGTGTATCTCTTTCTGAAAAGCTTTGATTGGCCAACCCCATCGGAAGCATTATATTGCTATTTATTGACTTTAGCATCGGCCTAGTAAAATAAGAAAGCAATACTTGGATTCTTAAAGTAGGTGTGTTCTTGACATTTCTCAAAATACCTGTTTTCTTTTTTAGGGGAATATTTAGTGGTTTTAAATTCTAGAGGTATAGATTTTTTTTCTATCATCTTTCCTAGGGAGAAAAATCCATTAAAATAAACCTGCAAAGCGATTATTACCATGGAATTATAAATAAGAAAATGCTAAAAAAATATTCAGGAAGAATGTAATTTAAAGCCATGGAGAAACTTTCCTCATGAGGGAAAAAATCATGCTCTAGCCATTGTTATGGAAATGGTGACTTTTCCCCCAGGTATTTGGGGAGGGAGTGGGGAAATAAGATAATAAGGAATCACCCTAGAATGGAGATAATATCATAGATTTAGAGCTGATAGGGATCTCTGCTTTTATCTAGTCTAACCTCTTCTCCAGCTTTTTGACTGAATTGACCAAATCAATTGGTTGTTTTGGTATTATCTGGATACATCCCAATTATAACAGTGAAATCAGCCTAAAATGTGGCTTCCCTAGAAAATAGTATTGCTGTTTCAAGCTGAATTGGGCATTAGATGTGACTTCGGGCTAGCTGTTGTGGATAACTAAAATTATGGACTCTGTAATTTTACTCCATAGACCTTTGTACACCTGTTTCAGACTCTTGTACACAGTTATTTTGGATCAGACAGGAAGTAATGGGGTACAGGGGGAAGAGTGTCAGCTCTACAGATAGAGGATCCAAGTACAAATCCTGCCTCTAGTACCTTCTGACCTGTGTGATCTGGGACAAGTCACTTAACCTCTCTGGGTTTCAGTTTCCTCATTTAGAAAATGAAGGGAGGGGGTTGGACTAGATATCCACTAAGCTTCCTTCTAGCCACACCTTTATGATTTTATGATCAGTTATGAGAGGAAGAGCCAAAACTAGGGCTGGGTGAATAGGGCTTATCCATGGGGTGCTAAATTTAGAGGTTTTTGACAGTACTTTTAGCCCTTCAGCAGATAGAAAAAAACCCCAAAACAAATTAAAAAATAGCTTAGCATCTTGTTAGCAAGAATAATTAGTAAAAATAGGAAGCTACCAGCTGGCACGTTGGGGTTAGCTCCTTCCCTGCCTCCCTATAGCAGCCCATGGGGTTATTGAAATGTTTGTTTAATTCAGTTGAATGGGATCTTTGTCTCTCCTTCTTGGGACAGTGCTAGAATGACTTGTGGCTTTTGCTCAAAATATCCTAGTTATGGCTCTAGTGGGTGTCTCTTAGTGGAGAGTCTCTGGGAATAGAAGTGTGCAAAACCAATTTTTATCAGAGGTGAAACCTTCCCCTCCCCCCAAAAAATCCCTTCTTTTTTCCTGTGGCCATTGATGTTTCCAAAGTTTAAAAATCAGTATATTTCTCCTCCCCTTCCACCCCAACTAGACTTTTGAGGTACAACAGATAATAACAACTAGGTATTTTAGAATATAGCACATCTCATCTCCCAATTGATTTTGCTACAGGACTTCAGTGGGAGAAGATTCCTCCACATGGAAAATTCCAGGAAACAACAAGACAGAAGGAAAGTGGCATTGAGAATCTTCTAGAAGGAAGAGATGGTAGAATTAGGAAAAACGAGGAACTCCAGGTAGGAGAAACAGAAGCCAACTTGAAGTGGCTGGGATCTCAGCAACCCAGCAAAGATGGAAGGATGATGTCCAAACAGGATGAGGAAATAGAGGATGGTGAGCAGGAGATAGATAATGAGAATGGGAATGGTGATGATGAGGATGATGATGAAGAAGATGAAGTCCGATTAATAGAATTTAAGAAAGGAAATGGAGGAGCTTCTCACCTCAAGGTGGAAGGTAATGACGGTGACGACTCCCCTCTGAGCAGCCCCAGTTCACATCCTATGACACCAGAAGAGCTGCCAGCCTTGGGGAAGAAGAATGATATTTCCAGACATACTTATTCAAGATACAACACAATATCCTATCGGAAAATTAAAAAGGGGAACACAAAGCAGAGAATTGATGAATTTGAGTCCATGTTGCATTTATAATTTACTTCCTCAAGACATTTCATTGCCCATGCTACTTGAGTCATCTTTTTTTTCTCATGTATAGTTTCATAACATCTGGTGGAAGCTTAACCTCTCGTCTTTCATTTGAAAATTGGGTGCAACTAGCCATAGGAAGAAAACTCCAATTTGGTCATCTTAAATCAAGCAGCATTAGGTTTCTTCACTTACATAACAGGATTTATACAGTTTAAAACTTTACTAATGCATCATCCTGTACACCAAGTGCCACAGATGAATCTGGTAATGATCTGGCTGCATAATTGGGAAGGGTAGGAAGTGAAGTAACCAAAGGAACACGATGGCTCTGCAAGGCTATGTCCCTGTCTTGAAGTCTTTCCAACTAGAAATCTAAAGAGCTTGGGAAGCCCAGTACTAAACTTCAGAAATTTATAGCTGTTGGATAGTTCAAATGAAGCACATTGTTTCATAGAATCATTTAAGGAATCTTCAAGGTCTCCTTGTCCTTCCCTCGTATTGTCCTCCTGTGATGTGAAACTGTTATCTTGGACTTCTGAACAGTGAAAATTCTATATGCCCAGTCCCTTCGTGTTACCATTCATCGTGTCCCCTCGCTGGAGGGACTGAGCATCTGTCAGCCGGGAGAGTTCCATTTGGTAAATGTTGGTATTATGTTCACCATTGAATCCATCTCATTGTCAGGCTGATGTATTGGGACAGGATAGAAGAGAAGTGGGCAGCAGACCAAAGAGTTGCATTGAATGTTTTCACTTCTCTGGGGGTGTTTTTGTTTTGTTTATCTAGGAAATCTTTGCTAGCAGTTACATTTCTTTCAAAGATGAAAATATTAGCATGATTAAAAACAAATAAAGCCCATCTTTAGTATTGTGCCTTCACTCATTAACATGGCCTTCAAAAATGTTCTAAGTAACTCAACCCAATTTTACTATTTACTATGACAGTGGAAATAATTACCTTAGCATGTTTTCAATATGGTACCTGAGTGAATATTGTCAGTGACATTTTTCACTGATAGCTGAAGCTAATAACTAATAGAATATTTAACTTATTAGTCTTCAGTTGCTCTATTTGCCCTCCTCAAAGTTGTGTGAAGATCCAGGGTTTCAAACTGATCAGTAAGTCAGATAGTGTCTGTGTGTGTGTGTGTGTGTGTGTGTGTGTGTGTGTGTGTGTGTGTGAAAGCAGAGGACCCAAAGAATATCTCTATTAATTTGGGGCTATTTTGATCTTGGGTTCAGTTTTTTTTTTTTTTACTTGAGGCTTCAGTAAATATAATTCTGAATTTTTTGCTCCATGTAACAAGCATCTCTTTTGGGGCTGCTGCTTAAAAACAGTTCCTTATTGTTTAAATGTAATACAGCTCTCATTGTTCAACAATTCAACAATTTGTTTATCTCTTTTTCAGTTTGGGAAAATCCCACGGTTTGCTGCACATAGATTCTTGCTTATTTATATGCAATCAACCCCTGATTCACTTTGATTACATTTTTATTGAATTCTCGTCTTAAAACAAAGATTTATGTAACATTATATGTATTTTGAAAAGTGGATTCAGTGACTACACAGACTAAATTGGTAGTTTTGGTGACCACAATCCTCTGTTTATCCTTTTGAAGATGGCATATTCGACAAAGCATTCAAATGTCCTCTTACTTCAATAATAAATATTTCCAAAAGCCTTTATTAAGCCTCTGTCAGGGTTAGGCACTTTCCGAGGTGTCCCAAGATATAGGTCCTGATTTCAAGGAGATTATGATATAATAGGACTGGTGGTGAAGTTATAGGGTTACAAATTTAGAGCTATAAGGGACCTTAGAAGTTCTGATTTGTAGAATTATAGCTTCAAACACAGGCTGAGAGTTGGGAGTAATAAGGGAAGGCTCCATAGAGAAAGTAGCACCTGATTTGAACCTTCACAGAAATTAGAGTTCATGGGGTCCTTTAGGACTGACTCCTGGAAATAGAATAAATAGTTTTTTGCACCTGATTTTGGAATTTCGGGGGAAAAAATAACAGAACCAGACCTCCATTGACAAATCCAAGTGGAGACCTAATTAATTACATGGTAAGCGTAGGTTCTGAATTACTTAATTCAAATTCTGGGGAATAAATGATCCCCACAACTTACTGTTTCACTTTGCAGCATAATATAATACTATTCTTCACATAAAAGGACAATGTTGCTGACCTATCATCATTAGGACATGAATATGGCCTATTCCAGTAGTAGGGATTGATTTGTATGGAACCATCCTCATATCCACCTTTGTTACCAGTAGCACTTATTTGTGAAATGATGGAACTGAGTTTGTGGCCATGAAACAAAACAAAGCTCATATGGAAGTCTAACTCATCACCTTGGCCTCTTTAGCTCTGTGCTCTAACCACTGAAGATAACCAGTTACAGACAATTTTATCTATTGATATCCAAATGCAAAATGTGTATAACTGGTGAATTTTTAATACTTCTCCAGATTAATGTGGTCTTGTGGGTGCATAGGTCATGCTATTACAAATGCTCTTCTTCTATATCACTGCTCATCAAAATAGAGGAACTACTGCTATCTTTGATTAAGGCCATCACTTTTAGTGACAGTAGGTGATCAATAGGTAACTGATATGTGTTTGACTTTCTTTAGTCAGGAAACCATAATCTGGTAAGGAAGGTGTCTCACTTTGAAAACCTCGAATGAAGTGAAGAAAATCTCCCCCACTGGTCCTTTCTAGCACAAACTGCGGGAACTAGGGAGAAAAGCTCTTGGTTTCCATTGTAGAAGGAAAGCTGGCTCACCCTGGGCCTGCTGATATTTCTAATACGATTTAGAAACTGGAGCAAACATGAATTAACCACGAACAATGTTTTCTTTTCTGTCAATGTAAAATCTGCCTCATCAAATGCTATCATTGAAAAAAAAACAGAAAACACCACTATATTAACGGTTCAAATAAAAAAATGCTTTGTTTACTCTGTATTAGATAACGTGTACATGCTTCTGAATCTAGATCTTGGTCTCTTTGGCTATGTTTTTAAGGTCTTCTATAATGAATTAGCTTCTCAAACTCATCAATGAATGATAGCCAGAAAGTATTATGTTATTTCATTAAAAAATTCATATCATTTATTTTGAATAGGCTCTTTTATTTCTGTAGAATCATATAAAATTCTGAGGCTTAAAATATGTCTCGTTTATCAAATCATGGTTTACACACATGACAGAATTCTATTATATAGGAACAGTGAAAAATTATCTTAGAAATAAATTTTATTCCTGATTAAAAATACTTAACATCTTTCTACTCATTGAATTAATGGATTGAAACAACATTACAGTTTTAATACTATTCTCATATGTTCATTTGCAAATTATAATACCTTTGGAATATATTAAAATAGTTTAGTTTTTTAAATGATGGAAGAAAAAGCATTTTAAATGAGTAATAATAGAAGTGTTTTGGGAAAAGGATAAATTACTCAACTAGCATAAAAAAGAAATATACTTGGCCATATTATTAGAGTAACATATGGGCCCACTCACTGTTTTGGAAAAATCAGATAAAATTAGAAAAGTAACAAGACTAAATAGCAAAAGGGGTACCACTGTTCAAAGAGAGAAGAGTACTATAATAAAATAAATATGACAAAATGTATATAGATGACTGGGAGAGAGCAATGAATGACTAGTCTATATAACCAATGAAGACAATGAAGATAGCAGTGATAAATATCCAAAGCTAATGCCATAGTGATTTACATGGAAAAATATAAAATTAAACACCTAAATGTCTGCCTATTGATGGAGTAACTGGTTCACTGCAGAAAATGTCTAGAATATTTGAAAATCTCTCACGTTTGTGTATGCTGTGATTTATTTATAACTCAAGTCACTGGGAACAAGCAAAATTGTTGATTTTGGAAATCCATAGTTCAACTTTAAATTCCCCTTTAGCCAACAGGTTTAAACTGACTACTACCTCCCTAGCCCATTGAAATGTTTACTTATTAACTGAACAAATTTTGCTCATTTGTGTCTTGCCCTTTTCTTTCCACCTTTTTAGGGAAAATGAACTATAAAATACCCACTGAAATAAGAGCATAAAAGGGTATGCGTATGGAATGCACATTATATGGTTACACAGCTCTCTGTCTCTGATTCTATTCAAGGAAAGCAGCTTATCAACTTGAGCAGGGACAAGGAAAAAGGGGGAGTTGGTACCATCATCAACAGAGCAGAGTGGGGAGGTGGCTGCCTTTCCCTCCAACACCACAGAAGCTGGTGCAAAACCACCAGACAGCTTTGAATCCATTCATAATGGAATGAGACCAGGGAGATTTGTGCTGGCTGGAAACGGGTCAGAAGTTAGTGACCTAATAAAGGCAGGAATGTAGAACAGGAGTGAAGGTTGATGACCTACTGGTTTCACCTGATCTTTTGTTTTTGTCCCAAAGCTCATTAGAGTATCAGACAGGGAGCATCATGGTAGCTGAGGGAAGCCTTGTCATCATATCTTGTGTGGAGTTTTGCTGGTGTTCCTGAAAAAGGTTTTGGGGATATAGACTAGCAATCAGGAATGTATAGAAATGAAAAGGAATTTTCCAGTCCAAAATCCGACTGTTGGCTGGAGCCAAGGAACTTAAGCCTGGACCGCACAGCTATCTAATTTGGGATTAGAAAATTCCTTTTAACTTAAGGAGGAGTAACTTGACCTTGATCCCTCCTTCTGTATTACTATATATCAATTATTGACCAGAGAGAAGAGAGGAGTAGAGCTTATCAACAGCAACCACCCCTGCGCCCCCTTCACACACACACACTCCTACCATTACCACACATGCTTCTTTTTCTGCAGCCAGACATGATGGGGAAAAAGGGAATAAAGGACTTTTCCTCTATTTTCTCCCCAAATTCCTTCCCTCACTCATCTCCCATTGCACACATACACCCACCCACCATTCCACATCTGTTGTGTAGTAGATACTGAAAATGAGGTCAGTCAATAATTATTTATTAAGTGCCTACTATGTCCCAGGCACTGTGCTATTGCTGGACCAAAAAGAAAGGCAAAAGATAGTCCCTGCTTTCAAGAAGTTCACAGTCTAATGGGGAGACAACATGAAAACAACAGCATCCAAACAAGCTATATACAGGACAAAATGGAGGTAATTAATAAAGGGAAGGCACTGGAATTAAGGGGGATTAGAAAAGGCTGCTTGTAAAAGGCAGTATTTTCGCCGAGATTTGAAGGAAGGCAGGGAGGTGAGGAGGGAGAGAGTATTCTAGGCATGGGGAATAGTTAGTGAAAATGCCTAGAATCTGAGTCTGGAGAGAGAGTATAAGTTGAGCACCTCAGTTTATAAATGTGGATGTATGCATATATATGTATGTATGTGTGTATGTATATAGGTCTATGATCTTGGCCATGCTTTGGGAGTTATCCCTTAAGTGCAACTATATGTATGTATATGTATACACAAATACACACATATGTTTTATATATATATATATCTATATACATACATATCTACATATAAATATGTCTGTATATACATATATAAGATGTATATGTATATATGGATACATATTTGTGTATATATAAACATATACACATATATACATATATAATACACACACACACACACACACACACACACACACACACACATATATATATATATATACCATCATTCAGGGACCTGGAAGTGAAATAAGAATTGTTGAAAGAAATAGAGACTCTACCATCTGCTCCACCCTCACTTTAATCTCTTGCATGAGTGCCCTTGGAAATCATTCCAAAATGACCAATAAATGGCATCCTCCTCTGGGTCCCTGTTCATCTCTGAAGCATCATGTTTTTAGAAATCACATATGACTGGAATAACCAAATACCCATCCAGAAGAACAGAGAGAACTGGTTCCCCAGAATCCCTGGGGTGATGCCAGAAGTAAGACATTTTAATATCTAAGTGAACATTTCCCCAATCCAGTGACAAAACCGACAATACGACGTGGTCCTGACATACGACTATTTGTGGCCGCCTGGATGACAAGTGATTGAATGTCAGCAAGCAGAAATGAAGAGAATTGATGCTGGTGAGGAAACAGGACTGCACCAACAGCAGCTGTGTCATCTTTCAGCAAATAGCTGTGGGCTAATACTCTGAAAGAAGAGGGGAAATTCAGTCAGACAGCTGGGCTCCAAGCCAGCTGTGAAAGTTGCTGAGGTAAGTTAGGATTATTCCCACCAGGCTTTAGTCCTCTTGCTCTGGGCAACAGTATGTATAAGAGTCTTTTTGAGAAAATCCAAGAATGAATCCATGAGTCAGGTACTGTACCAAAATCTTCCCGGAATAAGTCAGGTTCACTTCATACTTCATCTAAGACATTTGTTTATTCCTGGAAATATACAGAAGGTCTCACTCTAAAACTGTGCTCAGCACAGCCTTCCTAAAAGACAAAGTTATGAGTTATCACAGACATTTTTTTAAAATCTTCAGGTACTCCTGCAGTGTCTGCTACCAGTCCCTGCTGCATTGTATACAGCAGAGGGTAGTGGATCACTTGAACTTGGAAGTTCTGACCTGCAGTGGGTTAAGTCCATTGGGAGTCTGCAGTGTCCAGCTTTAATATGGTGAGATTTGGGAAGGAGGAGAGGTAGCAGGATGAGTATGGAGGGGTAAACAAATCAGAAACTAAGCAGGTCAGAGCTCCTATGCAGCCAATAGGGGAAAGTGGGTGCATGAGTGGCTACTATATACTTGTCTACTGAGCAAGATAGAGAGACCTAATCTTAAAAAACAACACAACACAAAACAAAAACAAACAAAAAAGGAAAAGAAAAGAAAGGAAAAGGAAGATAAAGAGAGAAAAATCTAGAGGTTGTGGAAGCTTAGGGGTCAATGTCACCGGCATCAAGGTTAGGTACACGAAGGTTACTAACCACCGATTTAGTTGCTGTTATTGACCTCTCTGAAACAGATCAGCAAGGACCATGTCTGGGAGGAGTTAAGCTGCAGGATTCTGGGACCATGCAACTTTATCATTATCATTTTTATTCTGGTATCATGCCTCCTTTCCCTCCATTTTAATCAAATAAATATTACCATTGTTTCTGGAAAGACCCTGTCAATTTACTGCCCTGCTATATCACTCAGTCATTCATTTGTCAAGGGTTTATTAATCGCTTACTCTGTGCCAGAAATTGGAAATACAAAGAAAGACAACAAACCCTGTCTTCAAGGAACTGACATTTTTTTTTTTTTTTGGCTAGGCAATGGGGTTAAGTGACTTGCCCAGAGTCACACAGCTAGTGAGTGTCAAGTGTCCGAGGCCAGATTTGAACTCAGATGTTCCTGAATTCAGAGTCACTGCTCTATCCACTGTGCCATCTAGCTGCCCCAGAACAGACATTCTAATGGAGGAGGCAAACATACAAATAACTAGATGCATAGAGGCTATATATTCAGAGTAGATAAAAAAGTAATCTCAGAGATGGCACTAGCAGCTGGGATAACCCAGGCCTTGAATAAAAGGTAGAATTTAAGTTGAATCTTGAGAGAAGCCAGGGAAACTAGGAGGTGGAGGTAAGGAGAAAGAGTATCCCGGATGTGGAGGAAAATCCATTCAAAGGACATAGATAGGAAATGGAGCATTTTATGTAGCAAGCAGACAAGTATGGCTGGATTATAGTGTGCTATGGAGAAGAGTAAAGTTGAAAGGTAGTAAGGGGGCAGGTTGTGAAGAACTTTAAAAGCCAAATGGAGGACTATATTTGAATCTGGAGGTCAAAGGGTTACACTGGACTTTACTGACTTGGAGGGTGGGGTTGATGTGATCAGACCAACACTTTAGGAAAATCCCTTTAGAAATTGAGTGGTCGATAGATTGGAGTGGGGAAAGACATGGGATGGGGAGACTAATTAGAAGCCTATTGCAATAGTCCAAGTGAGAAGTGATAACAAGCACCAGGATGGTTGGTTGTGTGAATGGAAAGAAGGAGACCCATGGGAAAGACATTGTGAAAACAGAAATGACAGGATTTAGCAACATAGATTCGGGGTGAGAGAGAGTGAGGAGTCGAGAATAAACCTGGGTGACTAGGAAAGGATGATGGTATCCTCCACAGTGATAGAGAAGTTTGGAAGAGGGGAGAATTTGAAGACAAAACTAATGAGTTCTGTTTTGGAAATGTTGAATTCAAGATGTCTAAAAGGTATGTGGTGATGTGGGACTGGAACTCAGGAGACAGACTAGATCTGAATATATATTCATCTGCACCTAGGAATCATCTATAAAGAGATGATAATGAAATCTATGGCAGCTCATGAGATCACCAAGCAAGATAAAGTAGAGGGAAAAGAGAGGAGGTCCCAAGACAGTTTGGTGGATATCCAGAGTTGGTGGGTATGACTTGAACAAAGATCCAGCAAAGGAGACTGAGGGGCACTCAGAAAGGAAGGAGGAGAACCAAGAAAGGAAAGAATATCCAAGAGAAGAAGGCGATCAACAATATTAAAGATTGTAGAGGTCAAGCAGTATGAAAATTGAAAAAAGGCCATTGAATTTAACAATTAAGAAGTCATCAGTAATGTTGGAGAGAACAGTTGTTTATTGAATAATAAGGTTCAGAAACCAAATTGCAGAGCGTTAAAAAAAAGAGAATAAAAGGATAGGAAGTGGAAGCACCTATGTAGATGGCTTTATCAGGAGTTTAGCAGAGAAGAGATATTTGTCAAGAATCAGCAAGGGTGATCAGATCGAGGAAAGAAGTTTCCCCCCCACCCTTTTTAGGATGGGAGAGACATAAGTGTATTTGCAGGCAATAAGAAAGGAACTGGTAGAAAGGGGGAGTGGGTGGGTGGGTGAGAATCATAGTTGGAGCAATATGTTGCAGAAGACAGGAGGGGATGGGATCAATGGTGCTTGTGGAGGGGTCGGCCTTGACTACAGAGAAGCTTTGCCTCTTCATCTGAAACAAGATTGAAGGAGGAGACAATTGGGGAAGATATGTGAGTAATGTAAGTCAGGGAGGAGAGAAAGGAGGAACATCTCCATGAAAGGCGTTAATTTTTTTCAGTGAAATATGAGAGGAGTTCCTCAGGAAAAAGGAGGAGATGATACCATGGGAAGTTTGAGGAAAGACAAGGTTTGGAACAGCAGCTACAGAGAGTGGGATAACCAATTGATTAGGAAAAAGTAGCACATTTGCCTTAATGCAATGAGAGCCCAGTCGACATTAGATAAAATAAATTTATAGTGGATCTACTTGCCATCTTTATGGATTCTCTTTCTGGCCACCACTCCTCTTCATGTGCCATCTTCCTCATAATAATATAAGCTCCTTAAGTATAAGGACTGTCTTGATTTTGCAGTCATATTCCTAATACTTAGCACAGTGCTAAGTCTTTTGGAAGTACTTAAAGGTTTTTCATTAACAGAACTACTGAGCAGGAATGCAACAAAAAATTTTTTTAGATTCTAAAGCATATGAAAGAACAAATACAAGATGTATTTAAAAATCCCTTACAACATTACTAATTTGGCTTCAATATATCTTTCTGTAGTAAATATGTTAAGGTAAAGTCAGGAATAAGACTGATTCCACGGGAGAAAATTCCTTTGTGCAAAATATCCAGACACCTCAGACTGGGTTTCCTGCTGGTTGGTTCTATTATCATAATTCAAGTCCTTATGAGAATGAAGTTGAGTTTTCCTTGAGAAGTCTACTTTTCTCTATGAAGTAAAGTCCTTTAGGCTGAAACAACAATAATAGCTTGAAACATTTCACAGTTGACTTGAGGTGGCCCAGTGACATGAGGCACCCAGGCAATGTGTTCAGTTTGGTCAGTAACTCAGAGATTCTTTCAGTGACTGGCATGTACTTTCTCCATATGGCTTTGTGTTTGGAGATGAGTTTTCTTATTTTCCATCTCTTGTCTGTGATTTCATCTGCAATGTTGATTATTTGAACAAAGTGTTCAATGAAGTACTGAGGAAAGCTGACTTCTCTTACCATCCTTGCCTCAGGACACTTTTGTGCAGCTATTTTAAAAAAGTGAGTCAGATCTAAAGATGCTAGTTTTACTATCAATTCAGTGTGCATACAAATCTAAACCCAGAGCCATAACTAGAAATTTTTGTGCCATGGATACATGCTGCAAGAGTGAGCAAGAGGGATAGGCAGAGGATGGATAGGCCGAGGGCAGGGGAAGCACACCACAGATTCTCACCTGGTAGCTTACAATTTCAACTATTCTTGCTAATTAGGGGGAAAGTTCTGTTGTTTCTATGGGGCTAGTAGACTGCAAGTGCTGTTTGTTCCTTATAAATTCAGTGCTCTGGGGAATAGCCCAAATTGCCCCTCTCTAGTTATGTCTCTGACCCAAACAATGGCAGAGCATCATCAGTCTAAACACAGTCTGGTTTCCCCTATACCTCCTAAAAGTTTATGTAACTCTTGCAAAAATTCTGATATGATAATTTATAGTACAGTATAGTATAGTATAGTATAGTATAGTATAGTATAGTATAGTATAG
>NW_020954557.1:2851155-2952176 GCF_900497805.2 Vombatus ursinus
AGTATAGTATAGTATAGTATAGTATAGTATAGTATAGTATAGTATAGTATAGTATAGTATAGTATAGTATAGTATAGTATAGTAGTACCTTGTTCTGTAATCCTCCTAGGGAGGGAGTATATACAGAGTACTGGATCTGGCTCTATCCACTAATTCTTTGACAATGGACAAGTTCAATTGCCCTTTCTGAACCTCAGTTTCATCATGAGTAAAACAGAAAGGTTGAACTCAGTCTTTTTTCTGTGATCACATAATGTGGAGGGGATAGGTATGTGGGGACAAAGAGAACACACAAACACATATCAGGAGGACAAGAAGAATGCACATATTATAGCTTTCTGTTTAATAGTGTTAGAAATGTACTATGTGTCACTATGTCCATAGAGGACATAATTTAATCTATAATTGTGGTGAGTTGCTCTACAATGTAGTTCTACTTTCTTTAACAGTGTCTATTTAATTGTCTTCAGGCACAGTTGGGTTGCCTATTTTAAGATCTGTATGTTTTACCCTGATTTAAAAACTTTTCTATTCCTGTAGATCTTGATTTTGCATCAAAAGTACAGTAGAACTTTTTCTGTATTCCATACAAAATATAGGAATACCTGAGAAGTCCAGAGGCTCAATTTTGAAAAAAAAATACTTCATATGTTATTAGAATTATCAAAATCTCCTGAGCAAGTGTTTTGCTCCTATCACCCATAGACTCATGATTTTTCTTTGTCTGCTTCCTGAGTGAAGATTAATCCATTCTCTTCCATCTTATTCCCTTTATTCCACATGCATTATATATTTTAAAGAGTCCATTATTCCTCACCCTTCTGTGTATTTGTGAGTCATATTGGATTTCCAATTTCAGAGACATTTTCAAGGTTTTGGGGAGGAGTTTTATCTTTATTTTTGGTAAAAGAACCTTTTCCTTTTAGAGTTCTATTTTTGTTTCCTTTGTTTCAGGTCTCTCCCCACTGCCTACCTTGGTCCCATACTATATTTTGATTTTATGCCTGAATTTCTTATTTCTAAAATGTGTTGTAACCCAATGTTGGAATCATAGTCCTGGAAGTGGAAGGTTCTTCTAAATGTTACATTGGTTCTCTTTAATTCTTATTGTGAGATCTTTAGTTCTTTTAAACCCATACTAGCAAAAAAGCTATGAACATGACAGACTTTGAAGCGAAATTTGAAGAGCAAAGAGAAGGAGGAAGGCACTTCAAGCCAGAGGTTGGTTAAACATATGAAGATCTCTTCTTTGCCACTAGTATTATAGACTCATGAACTAAGAAAGGATTATGCAAAGCTAACCAGTCCACTTGCTTTCATTTAAAACCACCCTTAAAGCATCACAGATTGACATGAACATCTGAGGTCATACCAGCTTGAGAAACTCAGGTGATAAAGCAATTTTTGTTTAAGAAATGCAGTCGGAAGTAAAGGCCAGGCTATTATTAATAATCTTTGGTTATCATCAAATGCCCTCACAGAGTACTACCATGCTCACCAAATAATTTCTCACAGTACCATGGATTTCCTCCACAGTTAATTCTGAGATTAAATCTAATTGTGCATAGATCTTGATAAAGCTTGTGGAGGGAGATGATGAAGTTCTAGCACAGTTGAGTGAGAAAGACAAATTCAGTGTTGTCAAATGCTGAAGTAGGGCCCCAGTCCAAATATGGAAAGCAGTCCCCTGAGTTACCCTTAAGTTAAATGACACCATCTTGATGTAGCTTCAGACTTTCTTTCTCAAGTTCCATTAGTGTTGAAATCATCACTGAATAATGTAACATTATTTGAAATCCTTGTCCCAATGTCTAGTGACCCTCACTAGATGAGACCATCATGGTTTGGCTCTGATTATCTCCCTTTTCAGGCTACATAGTACTTTTCAAATTTCCATTTCTGATATGGATTCATGGAATCACAGGCAGTTGCCTTTAGGGTCTTTCCAGAAGGGCTTGCCTCCAAGCACCTCAGCTGCGTCCAGTGTTCAAGAATAAGGTGGTCCATCTAAAAAGAAAGAGGATATGGGAATGAGCCACTAAATTCAGTTCAGCAGTCAACATTTACATGGAACTGGAAGAAGAAATCAAAACAAGTCATGAATTTTATCATTCCTTAATATTTCCCCTATCAACTGTTCACATCATAAATTCATGGTCTTTAAAAATATATATATTTATAAAAGGCTGTGTAGTTTCTCTCTATCTTGGATCTAAGTTAGCTCACCTCTGTCAAGTTACATGAGAAGGAAAAGAACAATTCTTTGGTGGTGTGAATGGTAGTTAGATTCTTCAACGAAAATTTATAAATGAGGTCTCTTATATAGAGAATATGGCAAAATCCATTAGTTGATGACAACAAAATAAAAGAGAAGCTGTTAATTTGTTAATTAAATCCATGCATTAGGATTCTATTTATAAAATGTTAAAAGAGGATGAAGGGAAGCAGCATGGTGTAAGCAGAAAATGCCATAGCTTTAGAGTGAGAGGACCTGAGTTCATATCTCACTTCTGGCACTACCTAGGTGACCTTGGGCAAATTACTTAACTCCTTTGGGTCTCAGGTTCTGTCCACATCTGTAAAATGAGGGATTTGGGCTAGACGGTGTCTGAGGTCTCTTTAAACTCCGTGCCTATGATCCCATAAGTATTTGAACTATTATGTTTCTATTGCAATCTCTGGCAATCTACATGCTGACATTCTCAAAAGGTAGATCTGATAGGACAGAGGTGAACTCTTTCCTCAGATATGGTAGATACTCTACCCAGTCCTTGCCTATGGGTTTATGCTTTTCAGACTATAACTTCCTCTCAATTATCCATGATAATTGCAAGTGGGATCCAAAGGTGTTCATATTTGATTTTGAAATGCTCTATAATATTTTACTTGGCTTTACCTTCCTAATTATGTTTTTTAAAGATAATTATTTATAATTAATTTACATTATCTGAGTATACACTGGCTGAAGATGGGTGGGAAATAAGTGGTGTAGGAACGTATTCATTTGGTGCATGAGGAAGTTACTCTACCATATAATAATATAAAACAAAATCCCCATGGACAGTCCCGATTGGATGTCCTACATGTTGATATTAAAGAACTGATTGCCTAAGTATTCCTCACTTTACCAACACTCAACTTATGCCCAATCCACATATACATTCAGGATGGGAACATAGAGCCCCAATGCCCACTTTGGAGACATCAACTTTTCTTCTGCAATTCACAACAACCCCATGACCTAGAGAGATGACTTCTTTATGCTATTTAGAGTGGTGCCTTCTCTTACATCATGTAACAAAGTTAACAAGTTAACAGTGCTCAGGATGTTATAGCCCAATAGTACTCTGTGCCAAATGCCAATGAAAACATTTGTTTTTGGTATTCCTATTTGGGACTCAGGGGAAATAAAATCCTAACGAAACAATTGGGTTTTTGGCATTCCTATTTGGGAGTTAGGAAAAAATTGTATTAGAAACAAAGTTGTAAATAGTCATTAAATAAAGGTGCAATAGAAATATACTTTAAGCTAATCATGTATGAAGATGGCCTTTGTGGGCTGACCTGGAAATGGAGGCAGTGTGGTAGAGAAAGGCAGCATGGTGTAGTGTGTTACTTGAAATAGGGAAGACTTGGGTTCACATCCTGCCTCATATACTTCCCAACTGTATGACCCTGGACAAGTCAAGAAAGCTCACTGGGCCTGTTTCCTCATCTGTAAAAAAGAAGGGGCTAAACTCCATGACCTCTATGATCTGCTTCTGTTCTAAAATGATGATCCTATCAACATAATCACCATTTATGGCATTGTTTCTATGAGGAGGAGTAGTCTGGTGTCTAAAACACCCCATATAAATATGGTCTTTTGGGACATAATCTGGACACAAGTTGATGATGGTACACCCTAGAAAACAATTTGCCACCATTTATTCTTGACTTCTTATGGGGTCAGGGGACATTTTTATTATCATTTAGAAAAGAAGCCAAGACTTCTCCCAAAATGTCACTTTTTTTCTCAGGGGGTCATTGGAGGCAGAGTAAAATTGTAATAGGCCCTTTGCAGGCATATTTTTGAAAGTACCTAACAGTAACTGTTCATCAAAGGTCAATGACCTTTTAAAAAATAATGTGCCAAGGTGATGACTCCTTTCCTTCTGGTGTGAAAGGGTAGTGGAGGGAGCTGCTGCATATACTCTGGTTTTTAGGATTACATGGCTTACTAAAGGTCATATCACATGTCACTGGATGAATGCATACTATCATTTTCAGTCTCTGAGTTTTTGGTGGGTTGCTTGCTTTGTCATTCAGCTCAGTTTTACTGTAACAACCACCGAAGCCTCACTGTGTTCTAGTTCCTGGTTTGTTTTACTGGTATTTGGCCTGGGGTTTTCAGTCTGCAGATTTATTTCCTTGACTTAATCTTTATGTTAGTAAGGGGAAAACTATTAGCTCTTGTGTGATCATGATGACCCTTTAGTGTGCTATTATTATAGGTGAATTTTTAAGAAGAAATGAGACTAGAGAAAGGCATTTGCCAAATGTATAGATCATTATAAGAGCTTTAAATGTCATGTTGCCATATTAAAAAATATTCCAAGTTTTTCTAAGAAAGTGAGGGAGAAAGAGAAAGAGAGAGAACTTTTGTTCATATGTTAAGATGCCACTTTTTATACATTATCAGAGCAATGACTTGGGTGGGGCAAAAGAACTTTGTCTCAGGCTTTTTAAATTTAGAGGACACAGATATTTAACACATGAATTTCTTTAGGAGCTAGAAACATTCACTTACTAACTAGGAGCTGAGTACCTAGCTGGCAAAAGCAATGAATTAAAATGGGAAGCTACTAAAATATGCACATTATTAGTAATGTCAACCTGTGAACCATGATAGAAACTAATTGTTGTTCCTGCTCGAGTCATAGCTACTTCTGTTAATTTTACATATGAATTGAAAAGATGTCATAAAGGCCAGTTAGTGCTGCTTGCCCAAGGCACCAAAATTGATAGTTATAGTCCCGATGTATATATTCACCTCATAGCCCTATATCTTAGAGAAAGAGTGATGTTGTTTGGATTTTTATTCTAGACCACAATGTTGTGGAGCACATTGTATCTTTTTTTAAGATACAAGGGATATAGTAGAGACTCTGGAGACTGAAGGCCTGGGTTCAAATCCTACCTGTGACACTCACAACCTGTATAACCTTGAGCAAGTCACTTAACCTCCATTTAGATTAGGTTGCCTCTGAGTTCCCTTTAAGATTTAGCTCTGTGATCTTATGTTGGCCCCAAATCAGAGGCCATGTCAGAAGATAACTTACTTTCTTTTCTTCTCTATCACAGATTCTAAATTGGTAAGATTACTTCTTCTTCAAGTTCCCATCATTTCTACAGTAAGAACCAATTTCTCTTTATTTATTAGAATTATTTTCAGAAAAGCACCTCATCTTATCACTTAGGCCACTTTTGGAAGGGCTAAGACAAGAAATAAAACCCCAGGTTCAGCTAGAAGCCTTTCCTGCTCTCCTTAATGCTAATGCTTTGCTGCTAAGATTTTCAATTTGTCCTATCTTTATCTTGTTTGTAAATAGTTTTTCTTTTTGCCTATTGCCTCCCCCATTAGAGTGTGAGCTGCTTGAGAGTGAGGACTGTTATTTGCCTTTCTTGTATCCTGAATGCTTAGTGCAGTGCTTGGCACATAGTAGGCACTTACTTAATAATTGCTTGTAGACTTGAGGAAGGGCATCATACCACTAATATCTGTCATTTGAAGTCCCCAACTTTCTATAAACTTAACTTTCATGCTAGGATTGAGTTCTGTTTCCCAAATTCTTCATCTATTTCCTCCTTCCCTTCTGGTGGTCTGTAGTATACTCACATGACAGTATGCCTTCTGTTTTTCCCTTCTTTGATCTTCACACAAATGCTGTCAGCTATATTTACCATACCATTCCTGGATTTGCCCATGTGAACGTACACTTTTAATAAAGATATAATGAATATCCATGACACCCTTTATCTATTCTGCTCCTGTTGAATGTGGTATACTATTTCATAGCCACATTCCAATCACGCATCCCATCCCAACATTCAAATTCCTATGAGGTTGCATTTATTTCCTTGCACTAGGATCTCCAGTTCACCTTGCGTATAATACAATTAAATTCATCAGCATATAGATATCATTGGTCAGGGCTTTTATTGATGGCTGTAGGTTTTATTACTGGCTGTCTTCTTTGATATTGTCTCTTGTAAATTAGTGGTTCTATTTACTGATATTATTTTTCCTATATTCTACCTGCCACTCTTTGTGGCATCTAACTTGGAAAATATATGTGGGCAGTTTTTCTCCCTCCCTTTCCATTTTAGTCTAAAGACTTCAGATTTACAAGACTCCAGACAAATTTTTATTGACCCTTGTTAATTATACTTCACCTCTGCTCAAGAATTAAGCATTCTTATATTTTAAGCTTTAATCCAGAAAGGTTCCAAACATCACCTTACCCAACTTTTCACTTCTCAAATTTACCTTTCTCTTATGAAGTCCCTTCTTTTAATTGGAAGCAATGATGAAAATGCCATCTATACTTTTAAAATACTAAGTTTCATGCTCAGAATAAATTCCTGGTGCCTTCTGGCATTATCATTCATCCCCACATGAATCACCAGAAGTGGGTAGTGGTTGTCAGTTTTGACAAGTCTTGGGAGGTTCTCAGTCATATTCTGGATACATTGCCCAAATACAGTAGATCTCTCAATATTTTTGTCAGATTAACCAGTATATAATTTTACAATTCTCAGAAGGGACTCACCAGCCACTACTGTCATTGCTTTTTACTTTGACCATTAAAAGATTACCTCTCTCCTTATGGCTTCTGTGAAACCACATCATTCTTTGGACTATAAGAAGCTGTCTCAGAGGGTGTTATTTCCTCCTCTTGGAAAAAAACCTCATACCTATTTCTTAGTTTCAAGCATTCAGTAACCTTTTTCCCTGTTTCTTCATATCACATTGTTCCACCCTTAACCTTCTGACACAGATGAAAATTCCTTTCTGCTTCTTCAGCTCCTTTTATCATCTTTGGTTTACCTTGAAGCATTTCCTTTCTTTTTTTCCAGGAGGCTTTCATTTTCTCAGCTTACTTAAAGGGGGAAAGGCATCATATATCCCTTTTACCTCCTTCTCCAGAAAAGAGACCTATCTGCACTTTGTGCAAAATATCTCTTATGCAGCTCAGGGCAAAAGCAAAAATACTACAATGTCTAAAGTTCATTGCAAAATTCCCTTTGCATTTTATGCCTCCTGGAAGTGAGGTCATTAGTTTCCTATAATTCTTGCCGGTAGCTGTCATAGACAACTCTTATGGCAAAATGATAATTTGCCCTACCTCTTTGCTCTGTTGGGCCTCCTATTTATAGTGGATTTCCAAATTTTTCTTGCTATATGCTTCTTGACGATAGTTCTTTCTGACCAGTGACTTGTTTGAGGTCACATAGTCAACAAACTGTAGAGGTGGACCTTTAACCTAGGTTCCTGGACCTTTCTTATTCTGTCCTATTTCCATTAGATTAGGGATTCTTAACCTCCTTTTGTGTCAGGGACCTCTGGCATTCTGATGAAACTTACGGACCCCTTTTTCAGGATAATGTTTTAAATGTAGAAAATAAAACGCATAAGATTCCAAAGAAATAATTTATAGTGAAAACAGAGATGTAATTGTTTTCCACCCAAGATCACACACTTCCTGAAATCTATCCACAGACCTT
The DNA here is from genome assembly GCF_900497805.2 of Vombatus ursinus. Taxonomy (NCBI): domain Eukaryota; kingdom Metazoa; phylum Chordata; class Mammalia; order Diprotodontia; family Vombatidae; genus Vombatus; species Vombatus ursinus. The sequence continues at coordinate 2,858,923 of NW_020954557.1, forward strand.
TAGGGAGTTCTAGTGATCACATGCTAAGAACTTTTGCGTTCAATGTCTCCTTTCTTTCATCAGGGAATTTGAACCAAAGATCTGAAGGTATTAAAGTTCTGCTTGTGCAAAAAGAGGCTTTGAAAAGGGTAGGTGCCTTAGTATATCCAGCCCTATTTAAATGTAGGTATCCTAAGTCATGTGTTTCCTGTTCCCTTGGGCTGCCAAAAGTTCAGTCTATTTCCAAATATCTTTTACCACTATCTTGCCATGGAATCTGAAATCCTTGTCATTTATATAATTTTACAGGCTTTCTGGAGACATGGACATTTTTATATGTCATGATGTTGCATATATAAACCAAACAATTTCAAATACCTACTATTTTTCTAACACTCCACTAGCTAAAATCACCCAGCTTACACATTAGTAGGGATAAATTTGTCTGATTAACTCAGTAATACTTCTTGTCACCCTCGCATAAAGTAGGGTCTTAAGTGAGGAGAAGACCTCTTCCCACCTTCCTTTGACTACCCCTATATGGTATCCCATCAGCCCAGGATAGCATTCTTTGTTCCTTTTCTTATTTTAACTCTCATCCCCCACTCCTTCAGTTCTATATCCTATTTCCTCACAGCCCTTGTCTGTTCTAAGTGAGAAGTCCGTGATAATGGACAAACCACACAAAATAATACCTAATAATGAACTGGCCATACAAAATAATTCCAAATAGTGTGGTAGATGGTATGCTATGGTAGAGATAACATAAGACTGGAAATCAGAAGACCTAGATCCTAATTCTGGCTATGCCTAGGTGTCTAATTAACTGGCGAGGACCTCAGTTTCTTTCTAGGCCTCAGTTTCCTCATCTGTAAAATGAGAGAGTTGAATTATATGATACTTAAGGTCACATACATCTCTGAAATTCTACATAAGATTTTTGAAAATGAGGGAAAATCAGGAATAGATTTGCCCAGCTATAGTATGACATCACAGTAGACAGCTGGAAGATTTCGTGAATAGAATGGATGCTTGGCAAGGGCGTCAAAAGGAGTGGGTGAATACCAAAGACAAATTTTTCCAACTTCAAAGTTTTGTCTAGAGCTGGCCCTGGTCTTCTCAATCTTCAGGAAGGCCTTACACAAGAGAAAAGACATGGCTGCCTACAAATGTGATTTTAGGAACATCAAGAATTCTCTTCCTTCACACCCCAGCCCCGCCACCTCCTCCCAAGTAAGAGTCTTGAAATTCCATTACTAAGAATCATTTCTTTGATTTATAGCTTTGCCCCCTGTTACAATGCAATTACTCTTAGAAGAAGTAATATGTGAAACCTGACCAGATATTTGTATTGACACTTAATGTTCATGTGTATATCTGATACTACTTGGTAAAAGAAGAGTGGGGAGAGGGCATGAGAGCCCTAGGTACCAGAGGAAGGCTAAATAAGAATAAGAATAGCAAGGGGTCCAAAGAGGAGGCTGGCCAGCCCCACTCACTTCCCAACTGAGTGTAGAGCAGGCCCCTGCGTGTCTTAGATTATCCAAACACTGCCTCTAAGGGTCATCTTAGAAAAAGTGAAGCTTCTGTTCCAACATATCAGCTCCAGTGTCAATGTTGTTATTGACTAAGAGAAACAAAGCTGATTGGAAACAAAGACACGACTGATGGAACTTAACTGCAGCTGGAATAATGGGTTTTCTCTGGAGAAGTTAAGGGGGGGGAGGGGAGGGGGGGAATGACTAAAGCAATTATTAAAAGTGTATATATTTACCTTTCTCCATGAATCTTTATGGAGCCTCCATTATTATCAAATAGATGTAAACCACATGAGACTTGCAACAGGGACTCTATGTTTGATTTTATCGAAAGCTGAACAAGTTTTATAAAATAGGCATAACCATTCTACTTACCTGTTCGGGACGAAGGACTCCCATCAAGTTATGTAACCATTTCAGCTTTTTGTTGCGGATATCACAAGGGTACAGGCTCAGGTCTCTTACAACAGGCACAGGTGCTAAGCACCTGTCTCCCTGTTTAATAAGTTTTAACCAAGTATAGTTGAATTGTTGGGACTGTGGGAATAATGAGTAGGTTATCATCAGAAATAATCACCATCACCAGAAAGTTTGTTTTGTTCACCTACCCACTCCTCAATACAACTGGTTCCTATTTGCACATGGGTAACATAAAGGCATGTCCTGTTACATGCTTTTACCATCATATGAAATTTCCCAATGCCTGGATTCTTCCATAGCCCCACCCTCATTTGTACCAAGTATTTCAATGACTATGTATCAGGTGCTAGGGAGCAGTACCAGTTTAAAGAAATATAGTCCTGGGAGAGAGGTTCATCTTTTCAATTCTGATTGCATGTTTTACCTGCCGCCTGCCTGTCCAAACTCCTAGGGCTCCGGCTTCTGCTAATTTGCATGGCTAGGAAGGGATGAATTTACATGCTGCAGACTGACTCTTTCGAAGTCCTTCCCAGCTCTAGCAGCCTATGACTCTAAAGTAGGCCAGTGACCAGCTGCTGCCAAAGCTTTAGCTCCTCTTCTGTATGCCCCAAAGAGCTTCAGTAAGGGAGCTATCTATCTCAGAAGATTGCGTGGTGTGAGCAAGAAGAGGAACTGTCTCGTAAGGCTATAGGTTAGTGGTAAAGGAGCATTGTTCTGAGCCTCATGGACAGAAAGAAAGGGGATTTTGGATGACGTGAGTCTAACATATTCTTGGGATTTCCATGATTCATCATGCTCTTGAATTTGTTGCCAGAATATAGCAGTTAGTTCACCAAGGGTCGAATTGGGCATAAGTCAATCATGATTACATTGCAAAATTTTCCTCTTCTACTTTGATAAGCAAGAGCTGCTTGCAAACTGCTTCCTCTGGTTTCTTATCCCTTCTGTCCCTCTCTCAGATCACCCTCCCAAACCACTCCCCCTCTCCAATTAGAGAAGAGAGATTACAACCTAAGGCCCATCTTTCTCAGATTACATGAGGAGCAACCTGTAGGAGGCTCGTGATCTTCATTTTGAGAAATGGAAATAGGTCGAGCCTTACATAGGAATTTTTTCATCCCAGAGCAAGTGTCATAAACCCAGAGCAAATGGCTCAAATTTCACCCTCAGTTGATTGGGGTGGGATGGGGAGCAAAAAGAGTCAGAATTCCTTTGGGATACCTACAAAAGGCTGATGCTTGGGAAACCATCAGAGAGGATCAGAGAGAGAGAGAGACAGGAAAGTAGCTCTCCCCAACCAGCTGGTAGCATCCTATTTTAACTGGTTTATTTTGCTAATTCAGTTCTGAACTCTATTGTTTCTTTTAAAGGCTAATTGTCAGTTCCTTCTAAATTTGGTGCCCTGGAGAAAAGCCCCAATCATCCTGCCTTAGTCTTTGCTCTGCGAATAGGTTATGATTCTGAAATTCTAAACTCTTTTTTAGATTTAAATTTGAGAGGGGGTATATTGAAAATAGAAATAATTTGGTCTGAGAATCTTGTATTGGGAAAATTTTTTTTCATATTTTTGGAGCCAAAAAAAGCCTGAAGACCTGATTTCACTCATGTTCCTTCTTCCCATTTCTACCTGTGGATCAAGGGTTATTCTAGTTTAATCCTAGTTAGCTGCTCATTCTGCTTACTTAGTAACATAGAGCAAAATTATTATTAAGAGTCACCTAGCAGGCTGTGTTGGGGACAGGGAAAAGAGACCATTCAAAGTTTCCACCAGAATCAAGAGAGTTCTTGACCTTTCTCTAACCCATATTTCATTTGGCAGAGTTTATAGTAGGGGATCCCCACCATGACTCAGGGTCTGGGATTTCCTTAACATTCCTAAGGCAAGGACATGGAGGGAATCAGAACAGTGCGTCAATGATTGGGACATGGGATTTTCTCAGCTGCTAAGGAGCCCACTTGTGACTTGGTGATGTGATCAAAGTGACTATGACCTTTTGACAGGAGTCACAGGCTTAGTATATGCACACATGGTTCCTATGGTGGATGGAAAGCCAATGATTCATTTCTCTAAATGAGTGAAGGGCCACAATCTTAACCCATAAGTCTAAGTAAGCATTACAGAAAACCCTGTTACAACATACCTTGCTACCACCATCACACTCTTCCAGAACAGCTGTGGTGTTCTCAAGAGAAATGCATTTGCCCAAGGCTATGTTAATTATCTGGAAAACAAAACTTAACTGTGAATTTAGAAAAATCAGCCCATAGTGTAGTATAGACATGTGAGCGCCACAAGAAAGCACCTGGAGTATAACCTTGCAATGAGGCTAACAGGTAGCTAAATGAATTGTTTAGCGCTATATGTTTTTACTGAGCAGAGATGTAATATAATCTAGCCAAAGTACAGCTGCAATCTGTCAATTTAGGCTTGGTGTGATTCAGTCCCAGAGCCTACAAAGAGAAGCTTTTAATTAACCCTTGCCTGAGACATGGAAGAGAGCATGGGCAAAAGGCAGGATAGAAAACATATTTTTCCAAACACAGTTCCTTCACTGCATACATTAAAAGTCTGGACACCGACTTAGAATTTTAGCCAAACCGAAAGTTACAGATTTGAGAACAATGCGCCCTGGCTGATCTCTTTTTACCATTTGACTTGCCTGGGTACTGATTCATAGTGGAATTGGTTCCTCTAACCTGGTAGCAAAAGACAGAGGATTCCAAGTCAAGCACTTTCTAAAGTCTCAAGTTAGATAAAATTCGTTAAGCAAGGATCATAGAAGCTAATACAGGATAGGGTCCTTAAGTCACCTCCTTGGCAGGTCTTTTGCTTGAGAATAGATTTAAAGAGCTCAGAGATGAGACAGATCATCACTTAATGCAGAAAGGTGAAATCTCCTTTGTTGTCTCCCTTGTTACACATTCCAGGGTAGCAATGATGGGAAGTTAGGTTGATAGGACAACCTGGACATAGGGCAGTTAGGAGGGACAGTGTGTAGTATTGGATTTGGAGTCAATAAGACCTGAGTTTGGATGCTGCCTCAGAAACGTAGAAGTGAGTCACTGGGAGAGTCACTAAAATTCCCAGACTCAGTTTTCTTACCTGTAAAATGGGGGTGATGAGAACACCTACCCTTAAAGAAACAACTATCCTCCCAGTCCCCTAGGCTCTTCACCTAGATGTTATCCTTGACTCTTAATTATCGCTCACTCCTCATATCGAATCTGTTGCCAAGGACTTTCAATTTCACCTTTGAAACATCTCTCTCATATTCTTTTTCTCTCTTTTGACCTTGCCAGTACCCTGGTATAGGCCCTCATCTCCTCACACTGAAATATTGAGATAGTCTGATGGGTGGCCTGCCACAAGCCTCTTCCCACTCCAGTCCATCCTCCATTCAGCTGCCAAAGTGATTTCCCTCAAGTGGTTTGACCTACTCAATGAACTTCACTGGTTCCCCATCACCTCCAGGATCAAATACAAAATCCTCTGATGTTCAAAAACTTTCATCATCTAGCTCTCCCCACACCTCCCCGGTGTTCTAATACTGTATCGCCCTTATATCCCCCCTTTCCCCCACGTTCTGGTCTTCTGGCTGTTCCTCAAACAAAACACTATCTGGCTCTGAGCATTTTCAATAGCTGTCCCCCATGCCTAGAATGCTCTTTCTCCTCATTTGTGCCTTCTGGCTTCCTCCCAGTCCCAGCTAAAATCCCACCTTCTATAAGAAGCCTCTCCCAGCACCTCTGAATTCCAGTGCCTTCTTGTTTGAGCATAGTTGTTTGTGAGCTGTCTCTCCCTTTAGAACGTCAGCTCCTCTAGGGCAGGGATTGTCTTTTGGCTTTCTTTGCTTCCTCAGTGCTTGGCATCTGCCTAGCACGTAGTAGGTGCTTAACAAATACTTATTGCCTGCCTACTTCAGGGAGTTGGTGTGAGGGTCAAATGAGACAACATACATGAAGCACTTTGCAAACCTTAAAATGCTTTATAAATGCTGATTGTGACAATTCTATCTGAGGGGTGGAGTGACATGGTGAAAAAAACCCTGGATTTAGAATTGGAAAGCCTAGTTTTGAATCACAGCAATGCTATGTGAGCTTGGGCAAGTCAGTTAACCAAATCTGGGCCTTAATTTCTTCATCTGTGTTTTTTTCATGCCTAATTTTCCTTGAGACATGTTGTATCTTGTCTTTCACATTAGACTGAGAGCTCCTTGAGATTAGGGACTGTCTTATGACTTCTTTTGTATCCTCAGTGCTTAGCATAGTGCCTGGTACATAGTAGATGCTTAATAAATGTTTATTGACTGACTGAATTTATTTTTATTTCATTCTTGTTTCTTGATTGTCACTTTGACCCTCTATTCCTTAATTTTTCTGTAATAATGCTGTGTCTGAAACCTTGAACACTAGAAACTTCTATTCCTTTTAGAACCTCACTTTTCTACTGGCAACATCATTGGTGGAGAACCATTCAGATATGTCTAAGACTCTTGCCTCTACCCATAACTTCCCTATACTCCATAAATTCTTGGACCCAAGGTGGTTTATCTGGAGGTTAGTTCTCTTAAATTGGCTTAGCATTTTGCAGATCAGCTTGCAACCCTAGCATGAAGGTCCTCTTGTAGACCTAGTACAGTGCTTAATTTATAGCCCCATGTTGAGGGAAGGTGCACTGCACGTAGAAAAGGTATCAGCTATTAGGAAGAACGGCCAGATAGTGTTGAGGCTGTGAATGCCAAGGTTCTAGGAGCCCCTTCTCTATGGGACTATCACTGATCTTCTTTCCATTGTAGCCTGGAGACTATTGCATCCCAAACCTTGACCTGATATGTTCTGCTTCCACCAGATTCTAGTTGCTTTTCTTTTCACTATTCATTGTTCACTGCTAGGTGGTATAGAGGATAGGATACTTGACATGGAGATGGGAAGACCTAACTTCAAATCCTGCCTCACTTAACCAGTTGGGTGAATCAGTTGACTTCTTTCAGCCTTAGTTTCTTCATCTGTAAATTGAGAAGGCTAGATTTAATGGAGTCTATGTTCAACTTATTCCCTGGATTGTTCCATTTCCTCATCTGCAGCCTTGACCCCTTTCAGATGACTTGATCCTGGAGCTGGTTTTTTCAATGGGTGAGTCCTCAGCTGGGACTGCAGTTTCTTGAGGGAGCCTAGGGATCACTCATGCAACAACCTTGACTCATTACAGACTGAGGATTTTTTTCTGAGAGGTTGAGTGACTTGCCCAAGTCATATAGCCAGTATGGGATTTGATGAGATTTGAACCTGGGTCTCCTGAATATAAGTCCAGCACTATCTAATGTGCTTCTTGTAGAGAGGAAATATAGCATAATGTGACATTTTCTTGGTGTGGTTCATGGGTCACTGGGAGTCCCTGAGATTCTTTCAGGAACTCTGCAAGGTCAAAACCAATATGTTATTTATCTATTAAAATGCTCCTCCCTTTTCCAACTACTTAACTATGTGAGGATGGATTTTCTTCATGTACTTTGATATCATGACAGCTTGAATACAGAAGGAAATATGAGAATCCAACTGTCTTCTATTAAGCCAGATATGAAAGAGATTTGCAGAAATATGCAAAATAATACCACTCTTTTCACTGATTTTTCTTTTTTTTAAAATAAAGTCATTTTTCATTGAAAATGTTATTTATGTTAACATGTAATAGGTTTATTATTTTTAAAAGAATTAATATATTTTAAAATTGGATGAGTTTCTAATCCAATAAATATTAATAGACATAACCAATATAAACAAAAGCTCTTCGGAAGGTCCTCAATCATTTTTAAGAGCATAAAAGAGTCCTAAGACCAAAAAGTTTGAGAACTTCAGGGATGGTAGAAAGGATCCTAGATGAGGAGTCTGGAAACCTGGGTGCTAGTCCTGGCTTTGCTAATAAGATATATGAAATTCCTTGGGGAATTAAATTCTCCCTTCTCAATGGCCTCATCTGTAAGATGAGATTTGAGGAAATAACATCTCTAGCACTATAATTCTTTGATCATTCTTGTATTTGGCCTTTAGATGAGCAAACTTGAAATATGTCTAAGTCTCCCAATAGACTTTTAATCTCTCAACTAATATAGAGAGATTATCGAGGCCTTTTGGTAAGCTGGTTAGCTAGTGAAGTCTGGAGAAGGCATGGTAAGTTGGTCTAAATCAAACCTATTGATTCATCAAAGATTTCTTCTAAGCTAACTGAGTAGGACCAAGAAAACAAACAAATTAATTTCCTGGAAATTACTGACATGGAGATCTGATTATGAACACAGGATGTTGAGGGGTATTTGGATTGTGGTCTAGTGAGGTGGAAATTGATAAAGCCAGGCTGGCATAGTTTTGCTTTGCCCTAGGAGTATATTCTAGGAGAGGGGAAAAGATTCCAGCTAAACTTAAGTCCCCCACCTCTGAATGGGTTTAGTCTTTACTTTGTTTTCCTTATCATCAATTCTCTTCATTTCTTTGAGCCTCAGTTACCCTGGCTCTAAAATGGGAATAATAAATCATTACCTACCTCACAGGGCTGTTGTGAAGAAAAGAGCTTTGGAAACTTCATGAAGCCAGAGAAATGGGAATGATTATTATTGTTATTCTGCATGGTTTCTGCAATTTATTTCCTTGTATATTTGTGGGGGGGGCCAAAAAGGTGGGAATAATTTGTTGCTTCTCTTGCCTTTATCTAAAGCCTTATTTAACCTCAATATTGCCCAAAGGAATCAATCACTCTTCACTTTTCTGCAGCAGACCTGTAAGTCTCAAGAAAAAAAGAAAGTGAATAAACCCATTTCAAGTGGGGACCAATAGGATACAGCTTCCTTGTAATTCAGCCCACAGTAAAGTTGGCATAAACACTATTTCATAGAACCATAAAATTTTGAATCTGAAAGGAAACTTGGAGGTCACATTGGCTAAATCTCTCAGATTAAAGATGAAACTGAGGCCTACAGGAAGTGACTTCTCCAATGTCACTGACTTAGTGAAGAGTCAGGACTACAGGACTAGTAACTGGATTTCTTAGGCAAGTAATCTTTCCATTTGTCAGCAGCTTAAACTGATATAAATACAAAGTTCCAGTCCCTTTTCATTACTCAAAATTGGCCATCAAAACTTAATAATTTACTTCAAGTAAAAAAAAAATGTATTCTTTAAAAAAAAAAAAAGCCTTCATTGGTTTTAACATTCTCTTGATGGACAAGAGAAGAGAAATGTGGGAACAGGAAATGACATGTGGAATCTCTTTGCTTCGAATTCTTTAGTATAGTATATCCTAGATGAAGGTCTAGCTTAGAAAAATAGTAGATTAGTATCACACTTAAAGAAGGAAGACAGAAGTACCTCCTACTGTCCAAGATCTTTACTCAGAGAAACCAGCACAGTAACAACCAGTGAGGGAGATGCTCCTGGGAGAAATGTATAAGGGGAAAAAAATCTCAGAATCAGCTTTTTGAATGATTGTTTCATTTTTGTTATATATGGTTTGTATGTTCAGGCACCATTTTCTAAAGTTAGGCCTGTTGCCTATAAAAGACAGATCTCTAGTGTCCTCTAGTGGTGAAAGTCTGGTAATGTTCCTTCAGGCGATGCTGGAAACTAGAATTCTTGAAGATGATCAATATCATAATGTGAGAAAAATGGGAAAGTTAGAGTCATGATCCATGAAGTCCTGGTTGGAGCCCTGTTTCAAAATTAGAATATGATTTTTGGGCTGTTTTGCAACATTTTAAGGGTGTTTCCTACAACATTGTGATTTTTTTCTTTTACAAAATAGCATCCACATAAATGACAGAAACCTACAAGTCCTTAATGATCAGCTGCCTTCTATTTGTTTTGTATATTCTTATATAGATATTTGTTGTCTTCCAGATTTAGAAAGCAATCTCTTCAAAGGCAGGGATTATTTCCTTCTTGCCTTTCTATTTCCAGTGCCTGACACAGTGCTTGACCTGAAGGAGGCACTTAAATGTTTATTGATTGGTGGGCTTTAAGCAGCTAGGTAGCACAGTGGATAGAGTGCTGAGCCTGGAGTCTAGAAGACTCATCTCCCTGAGCTCAAATCCGGCCTCAGACACCTACTAACTGTTGGACCCTGGACAAGGCACTTAACCCCATTTGCTTCCCTTTCCTTATCTGTAAAATGAGCTGGAGAAGGAACTAGCAAACCACTCCACTATCTCTGCAAAGAAAATCCCAAATTGACTGACAGAGTCAGACACAACTGAAATGATAAAACAACTACAAACTTGTCTTATATGCCATATTATATGTGTGAATAAATCACGTTATAGACTTTTGGAACAGTTGAATTGTATATAGCAGAACAAATGTTTAGATGTTCACCCTTATTACCTTTCCCTTTTCTTCTCCTGGATTTCTATTACCTACTGCTAGCAAATGCCTAGGCATGATGGTAGTGGTGGAGGCTTCATGGAGACTCAATCTTTGTGGCTAGTCTCTTGGAACTGGGCATGGTCAGTCGTATGGGGTGGAAAGAGGAGAGGAAGAGGGGCTGCTGAGTTTGTGTATTATGAAAGACTGAGTAAATTCATTCCCAAAGTGATCAGAAGTACTATTTACTTTCCAGGAAAGCTCTTTGAAAACTGTGAAACCTTTACAGAATGTGAGCTATGGTTAGAAAGAAAAATGCCATTGGCCAGAAGGAATGGCAAAACTTTCATATTCCTGGATACCGAGATGAATCATTGCACTCATGTTCCAACTTGGATAACCTCCTTAAAAAAGTAAATTATCTGAAATCAAAGCCCAGAAGAGAAAAAAAAAACAAGCAAATATTTGTAAATAAAAAGGAAATTGGGGATTAAAAATAGGAAAAAAAAAAGGAAACCAGGCTGATGAAGAATTATATTTTCTTGTTGATCATGAATTTAGAGCTTTTAGAAGGGACATTTGAAGCCAGCTAGTCTAACCCCCTAATTTTGCAGATGAAGAAACTTAGGACCAGAGAGCTTAAGTGATTTGTCTGAGGTCAGATAGGTAGGTGCCTGATTCAGGTCTAGTGACTTCAAGATCAGCATGCTTTCTTTTGTATAACACTGCCTCTTGAAGCTTGGCCATACGTTTGTTGTTGTTGTTGTTGTGTTGTTTCAGCTGTCTGACCCCATTTGGGGTGTTCTTGGCAAAGGTACTAGAGTGGTTTGCCATTTTTCTGATCCAGTGGATCCATTTTGTCAGGCAATCATAGATTAAGTGACTTGCTCAGGGTCACACAGCTAGGAAGTATCTGTGACTAGATTTGAACCTAGGACTTCCTGACTCCAGGCTGTGTTCTATCTACTGAGCCATCGGCTGCCTCTGGCCATATGTTTAACTACTCTAATTTTCTTCTATGTAAATTTAAAACACAGACAGACACATTGTGAAAAGAATCCTAAATTACTGGCATGTACTAAAGGCCCTCCCCTTATATTTCTTCCCTCATTGTTTATACTTCCCATTATGGATCTGCACTCTAGCCAAGTCTTGCTTGTTCACTTACACCTTTCATCATCATCATCATCATCATCATCATCATCATCCTCATCATCTTCAACATCATCACCACTAAGATTTACATAGAAGTTTTAAGATTTGCGAAGGCCTTTATAATATGCTGACTCATTTGATCCTCATAGCAACCTTATGAGATGGATATTAATATTAATACCCATTTTATAGATAAGGAAACTGAGGCTGAGGCTGAGGGATGTTCAGTGTTGCCCAGGGTTACAGAGCTCGTGTGAGAGGTAAGACTTCAACTTGGATTTTCCTAACTCCAAGTCCTGCACTCTATCCATTCTGCCACCTATTTGTCACCTTTGTCATCTGTGCCTTGGAAATCCTTCCCCTTTCTCTGCCAAACTATATTCCTCCCCTACTTCCAAAGCCTGCTCAAAATTGACCTCTTTCATGAAGACTTATCTAAGTCTACTTCAGTTTCACTACTTCAATATTGGATGTTCTTTCTGCACTAATGTATATGATTTGCAAGATAATCATTTGCATTTTCTCTTCTGTGCAAATATTGGTGTGTGTTCAGTATGCATGTATTTTTCATGTCTTTTTGACCTTTCTTTCCAATTGGAGGCAAGTTACATCAAGGAAAGCATTTTATCCTTTGATCCTGGATCAAGATATATATGTGTGTGTGTGTGTGTGTGTGTGTGTGTGTGTGTACATATGTGTGTGTAATGTGTGTATACATATATATATACATATATATGTATATATATATATATAAATAGAGAGAGAGAGATCCTAAATCACCTACAAAAGTCTTTTACTAATGCCTCATCATCATTATCATCATCATAAGTGGCATTTATATAGTTCTTTAAGGATTGGAAATTGCTTTACTTATATTATGTCATTTGATGATCACAATAACCCTAGGAGACAGATGTTATTATTATTCCCATTTTGCAGATGAGGAAATTGAGTCTGAGAGGTTAAATGACTTGCTCAGTGTCACACAGCTAGTAAGCACCTGAGGCAGAACTTGAACTCAGGCCTTCCTGATTTCAAACCAATGTGCTATGTACTGTACCACCTAGATGATTTATCATGGCCTATAGGTATCTGAGCCTGAGAAGGCTAAGCCAAGAATAGGTAAGCTCTAGAGATCCTACCAAGCTAGAAAGGTTTCTAGTATAGCTCTGGTGATGGACTCTACATGGATGCTGTTCATAAATTTGGAAAGGCTCATCATATTTTTTTGCTTTACTAACTCATGAATATTATCTATTAAGGCATGGAATGAGTATGCTTTAAGTCAGAAGAGGGAGAACCTACATGAAAGAAAATCATTGATAGTGTTTTCTGGTGTGTACTCAATACATTTTAGTAATTAGGCCTGGACTATGCTTAAATACCATAATGTGATCTTACTGTAATTCAAACTTACCACCCCACTGGCTCTCACAATAGGAGCTTCTATGTCTGGGAAGACATTCTCTAGGTACCACTTGAAACTTTTGCACCCCAGTTTTTTCCGGAGTTCTCTTTGTTGAGTGAGGTTTCCGACATTCAAACTTTGGTCCAAGAGACGGTAACCATGGCTATAGAAAAGCTCTTTGTATTCATCTAACCAGACCTCAGCCACCCGAATCAAGTTCCTCTCTATGGTTTTAACTCGATTTTCAGGGAAAGAGTATGGATTGTCTTTCCTGAAGATGTGGCCCACTCGGGAACAGGGAATGATTTCAATTTCTCCTCCACACATCCACACCTGGGGTAGGATGATGATAAAAATTTATTATTTAGTGGATAATAGGAAAACAAAATAGGAAAACAAAATTTTTAATAAATACACACTTATTTATATCCTGAAAGTATATGTGTTTTAATGCATTTTGTATTGATTCTCTATATTATAGAACAGAGGCCCTGAGCATATAACTATTTAGTTAATACTGTTTGATGATGATATATGTTTCTCAAAAATGAATAGTTGCTGTAATAAAATCTATAGGTTTAATTTTTAGTGCACAGATAGCATTGGAACATTATTATTATAATTCTATTCTTTGGATTTGTGCTGAGTGGGCATTTTATAGATACACCCAGATATTCAACAGTTCAATAACTTAAAATCCTTGATTGGGGTCCAAGTTGGCCAACAACAAACAAATAAGCAAATTAACTTGATAGTCTGAAGTTATATGCAGTATCCTGAATGGCATTTAGTATCATGCACAGATTTCAAAACATTTTATGTATGTTGGCAAAAATCTGTATTTTATTAATTCTCAAGTTGTAGTCACTGAGACATAAGAAATGGAAGGACTTTCCTAAAAATTGATGATGACAGGCAGTATTGCTCCCAATTCCCAATCTACCACATACAAACATTAACCCAGGTCTAGGGCTCCTTATATAATTTTGAAGTGTCTTTTCCAGTAGCCATTACTATTTTCAATAATGCCAACAAAATAGAATCAGGTAAAAATCTGCCAAAATAGAAAAACTGGAAATGCAACTTGAGCCAGGCTTGGCAATACCTTGAATGAAAGCTCCATATTTTCACCACCCCAAACGTCAAGGCCAGGATCATATGTTCCAAGTTCAAAAAAATATTTTTTATCAATAGAAAATAATCCACCAGCCATGACTGGACACCTAAAAATGAAAGGACTGGTTTTAGAATTAAATTCTTTGGAATATGAAGAAACCTACCATTCTGGCAATAGTTGTGCTCAAGATTAAAAATCTTGGGACAAATAAGTAATGAACCTGTTTAAGACACTCTCTTCTGGTGGCAGGTGACTACAATAGGAACCTGATGGAGGTTCTGCTTCACATGTTGTCAAGTTGAAGCACTGATTGTGTCAAGATAGGGAAACTTTGACCTCGACCTGGGTGAGGTGGGGGGGGGGATTCTTAGCAGACACTAACTTGGTTGTTGTAGTTGGAAAATAGCAGTATTGATTTTCAAGTGAGACAACAGCAAAATCAATAATACTGAGTTCAAATCTATCCTGAGACACTTACTAGCTGTGTAACCATGGATAAGTCACTTAACCTCAGTTTCCTTTGATTTCCTCAACTATAAAATGGGAATGATAGTAACACCTACCTGGTAGAGTTGTTGTGAGGATCAGATGAGATAATATTTCTAAAAAGTGCTTAGCACAATGTCTGGCATATAGTAGGCACTTCATAAAGGCTTATTCTTTCCCCCCACCCTTCCCTTCCTTAATACCTTTAAAGTTTTTAAAGCAGTTTTATTCTCCTATGGCTGTCATATGAATTTGTTTGTGGAAATGAAGGGGTTCAAGGTAGCAACTCAGAATCAGGTCTAAAAGGGATTTTTCTTAAGTAATCCCATTATCAATGTAATAGATAGAAGGAAATGATGTAAACTGTGAGACACCACACTATAAGCTTTAAAACTTTAGCACCATCTGCGTGCCAAGATAGGGGAGTACAAGGAGCAACTCCGTTGAACTCTCCCAACATTCCTTTCCAAATAATTGAATTCCTCAAATAAAATTTTGGAGCAGCAGAGCCAACAAAAGGTCAGAGTGAGACATTTTCCTAGCCAAAGACAACTTAGGAGATTGGTAGGTGAGGTCTGCAACACCAGAACGAGGGCCAGCCCAGAACATTGCAGGAGTATCAGCAGTGTGCCTGGGAGGTGGCTGCAACACCGCCAGCAGCAGTTTTGGGAGCTCTCAGCCCAGAGACAGTAAGAGCATCGAAAAAACTGGTCAGTAATCACGAAAGAGTAATCACAAAAGTATCAATAAATTCCAGGGCAGAGAGGAGCACTTCTGGTTGGTCACAACAGAGCAGGGGACGTTGGAGCAACTCCAAGGCAGAAAGGAGCACTAGTGCTTATAGCTCCAGGGGCACAGGGAATGTGACCATAGTTCCAGGACCAAGAAGATTGCTAGCACTTGCTAGGGGCAGGGCCATTTCTAGGTAAGGCCAGAGCACAAACTAGGAGAACAGTGACCACAACTCTTCCAGAATCACACCACCTTGGAAGAGTCAAAAACTTGTAGAACCCTAGAATTAACTCTGAAAATAGAAGCACAAAAAGAGCCTCAGGCTTGAGACAGTGCCTCTCCACCCCCAAATGAGCAGAGCCCAACTTTAACATAAAATTCAAAGTCAAAAATAAGGTGGAAAAAATGAGCAAATAGCAACAGCAACAACAATAACAAAAGAACCTGACCATAAAAACTACTACAGTGGCAGGGAAGACCAAGATGTAAACTCAGAAAAAGACAATAATGTGAAAACAGTTACAAGGAGAGCCTCAAAGAAGAAGGATAATTGGACCCAAGCTCAACAAAAATTCCTGAAAGAGTGAAAGAGATGAGTCATAGAGGAAAAATTGGGAAAATAAATGTGAGTGGTGCAAGAAAATTATGAAAAGAGAATTAACAGCTTGGTAAAAGAGACACAAAAATATTTAAGAAAATAACACCTTAAAAAACAAAATTGGATAAATGGTTAAAAAAGGCACAAAAATTTACTGAAGAAAAGAATTCCTTAAAAAGCAGGATTGGCCCCATGGAAAAAGGGGTACAAAAACTCAATGAAAGAAATAATTACTTAAGAATTAGAATTGGGCAAATGGAAGCTAATGACTCCATGAGACTTCAAGAAACAATAAAGCACATTTAAAATAATGAAAAAATAGAAGAAAATGTGAAATATCTCATCAGAAAAACAACTGATCTGGGAAATAGATTGAGGAAAAATAATTTAAGAATTATCGAACTACCTGAAAGCCATAATTAAAAAAAGGCATAGACGTCATATTTCAAGAAATTATAAAGCAAAATTATCCTGATACCTTAAATGGAGAGGGTAAAACAAAAATTGAAAGAATTCACTGATCACCTCCTGAAAGAGATCCCAAAACCTAGAAAGATTTACATGAACTGATGTCGAGTGAAGTGAGCAGAACCGAGACGACATTGTACACAGTAACAGAAACATTGTGCAATGACCAACTTTGATAGACTTAGCTCTTCTTAGCAATGCAAGGCTCTAAGACAATTCCAAAAGACTCATGATGGAAATTGCTATCCACATCTAGAGAAAGAACTATAGAATCTGGATGCAGATTCAAGCATACTATTCTCTCTCTCTCTCTCTCTCTCTCTCTCTCTCTCTCTTCCTCTCTCTCTCTTGGTTTGTGTTTCTTCTTTCTTGTGGCTTTTCCCTTTGGTTCTAATTTTTTACAACATGACTAATGTGGAAATATGTTTAAAATGAATGTATATGTATAACCTATATCAGATTGGGGAGGGGGGAGGAGAGGAAGGAAGAGAAATTTTAGAACTCAAAATCTTATACAAATAAATGTTGAAAACTAAAAATAAATAAATGAACAAACAAACAAGCAAATGAAAAGAAAGAGCTCCCAAAATGAAAACTCCCAGGAATACTATAGCCAAATTTCAGAGCTCAAGAAGAAAATATTGCAAATAGCTAAAGAGAAACAATTCAAATATTGTAAAGGCACAGTCAGGATCAAACAAGATTCAGCAATTTCCAGGTTAAAGGAGCAGAGGGCTTGGAATATGATATACTGGAGGGCAGAAGGGCTAGGATTACAACGAAGAATAAAGTACCCAGCAAAACTGAGTATAATCTTTCAGAAGAAAAACAGATATTTAATGAAATAGAGGATTTCCTGATGAAAAGACCAGAGCTGAATAGAAAACGTGACATTCAAACAGAAGATTCAAGAGAAGCATAAAAAGGTAAACATGAAAGAGTAATCACAAAGGTATCAATAAAATTAAACTATTTACATTTCTATATGGGAATATGATGTGTGAAATTCTAAGAACTTGATCATGGAGATGGAGCCGAGATGGAGCCAAGATGGCAGAGTAAAAGCAGTGACTTGCTTGAGCTCTCTCCCAAACCCCTCCAAATCCCTACAAAAATGGCTCTAAACAATTCTAAAGCAGCAGAACCCACAAAAAGAGAGAGTGAAACAAATTTCCAGCCCAAGACAACCTGGATGGTTGGTCAGAAAGGTATATCACGCTGGGCTGGGAGAGGAGCACAGCTTGGCATGGGCATGCAGGCCCCAGTGAACCTGGAGCAGGCCTGAGAGGGCTGAGTTGTGGGCAGCTGTGGAAATTTCCAGACCTCTCAACCCAAGAATGCCAAAGACAACTTAGAAGGTCAGTAGGAAAAGTCTATGTCTGCAGTGACAGAGAAGCACCGGGTTCCTAGCCCCCAAGTGTAGCCCTGGGTTGGTGGCTGCCTCCAGAGCATCTGGCCCACAGACTGGGGGGAATCAAGTGGCTGATCAGAGGGGGATTGCAGGGATCTCTCTCCTGGTGCAGGATTCTCTCGCTTTGCCCATGCTTGGATCTGGGTCACAGTTCTGGGTGGAGGTCCTGGGGTGAGGAGCACAGGTGTAGTGGAGCTTGTAGTGGCTGTGGAGAGAGAATCCTCCTCATGGTGGCAAGACAGAAAAGAGTGCTTGTGGTCACTCATAGACCAGAGGACAGGCCAAGAAAGGAGTAAACACCTCCCCCTTGATCATAGCACCTTGGAAGAATTGAAAATTTACAGATCCCTAGAAGTATCTCTGAAAACAGATGCACAAAACCCCTGAAGCTTGGGACAGTACATTTTCCACACTGGAAACAGACTCCTATCTTAACAAAGAGTTTATAACTCAAGTAATTGGCTGGGATCATGAGCAAGCAGTGCAAAAAGAGTTAAACCATAGAATCTTTCTTTGGTGACAAAGAAGATCAAAACATACAACCAGGAGAAGACAACAAAGTCAAAGCACCTACATCCAAAGCCTCCAAGAAAAATATGAATTGGTCCCAGGCCATGGAAGAGCTCAAAAAGGATTTTGAAAAGCAAGTAAGAGAAGTAGACGAAAAACTGAGAGTGATGCAAGAAAATCATGAAAAGCAAGTCAACAGCTTGCTAAAGGAGACCCAAAAAAATACTGAAGAAAGTAACACCTTAAAAAATAGCCTAACCCAAATGGCAAAAGAGGTCCAAAAAGCCAATGAGGAGAAGAATGCCTTAAAAAGCAAAATTGTCCAAATGGAAAAGGAAGTCCAAAAGCTTACTGAAGAAAATACTTCCTTAAAAATTAGAATTGAGCAATTGGAAGCTAGTGACTTTATGAGAAATCAAGGCACTGTAAAACAAATCCAAAAGAATGAAAAAATAAAAAAAAACAATGTGAAATATTTCATTGGAAAAACAACTGACCTGGAAAACAGATCCAGGAGAGAGAATTTAAAAATTATTGGACTATCTGAAAGTCATGATCAAAAAAAAGAGCCTAGACATCATCTTTCAAGAAATTATCAAGGGAAACCTCCCTGATATTTTAGAACCAGAGGGCAAAATAGAAATGGAAAGAATCCACCAATCACTTCCTGAAAGAAATCCCCAAAGGAAAACTCCTAGGAATATTGTAGCCAAATTCCAGAGTTCCCAGGTCAAGGAGAAAATATTGCAAGCAGCCAGAAGGAAACAATTCAAGTATTGTGGAAACACAATCAGGATAACACAAGATTTAGCAACTTCTACATTAAGGGACCGCAGGGCTTGGAATATAATATTCTGGAGGGCAAAGGAGATAGGATTTCAACCAAGAATCACCTACCCAGCCAAATTGAGCATAATTCTTCAGGGGAAAAATGGACATTCAGTGAAATAGAGGACTTTCAAGCATTCTTGATGAAAAGACCAGAGCTGAATAGAAAATTTGACTTTCAGATACAAGACTCAAGAGAAACATGAAGAGGTAAACAGAAAAGAGAAATCATAAGAGACTTATTAAGGTTGAACTGTTTATATTCTGCATGGAAAGATGATGTTTGTAACTCATGAGTCCTTTGTCAGTATTAGAGTAGTTGGAGGGAAAAAATTATATGTATGTAGATAGATAGATAGATAGATGGATAGATAGAGGGCATAGGGTGAGTTGAAGATGAAGGGGTGATATCTGGAGAATAAAATTAAGGGGTGTGAGAGGATTATAATGGGAGAAAGAGAAAGGGAGAGGTAGAATGGGGTAAATTATCTCACATGAAACAGACAAGAAAAGACTTTTATAGTGGAGGGGTAATGGGGGAAGGTGAGAGAGAATGAGTGAATCTTACTCTCATTGGATTTGGCTTAAAGAGAGAATAACATACACACTCAATTGGGTATGGAAATCTATCTTACCCTACAGGAAAATAGGGGGAAAGGGGACAAGAGAGCAGGAGGATGATAGAGAGGAGGGCAGATTGGGGGAGGGGGTAATCAGAAGTAAACACTAATAAGGAGGGACAGGGTCAAAAGAGAGAATAGAATAAATAAATAAGTTTTTAACAACATGACTACTGTGGAAGTGTTTTGCATGACTACACATGTATAACCTGTATAGAATTGCTTGCCTTCTCAATGAGGGTGGGTGGGGAGGGAGGAAGGGAGAAAATCTGGAACCCAAAGTTTTAAAAACAAAATTTAAAAAAAAATTAAAAAAAATTGTTTTCACATGAGTGTGAGTTGATTATGTTGACATGATTTCTAAAAATAAAAGGTAGGGGTGAGAAAGAGGGATGAACAGAAAGAAGGGGGAAGGGAGAGGTAGAATGAGGAAATTTTTCTCATGTAAAAGAAGCTTGCAAGGAATAGCTTTATAATGGAGAAGTAAATGAGGAGTTAATGGGCAATGCTTGAACCTCACTCTCATCAGAATTGGTTCAAAGAGGACAGAATATATATACATACTCAGTTGGGTATATAAATGTATTTTGCCCAATAGAGAAATAAAAAGGGAATGGGATTAGAGATATGGGGCATGATAAGGGAGAGAGTGGATTAAGGGAGGCAGTGGTCAGAAGCTAAACAGACTTTTGAGGAGGGACAAAATAAAAAGAGAAAGAAGGATAAATAGAAGAAAACAGGGTGGAGGGAAATACATAATAATCTTAACTGTGAATGTGGACGGGATGAGCTCACTCATAAAACAGAAGTGGGTAGCAGGGTGGATCAGAGACAAAAAATCCAACAATATGTTGTTTACAAGAAATACACAAAACAGAAAAACACATACAGAGTTAAAATAAAGGGCTGGAGCAGAATCTATTATACTTCAGCTGAAGTAAAAAAGGCAGAGGTAGCAATCATGATCTCAAACAATGCAAAAGCAAAAACAGACTTAATTAAAAGAGATTCAGGGAAACTACATTTTATTAAAAGGTAATATAGACAATGTAGTAATAAAATAAATTTACAGGAAGTTTCTCTGAGGAAGTCCTCACATGACTAATGTCTGAGACTGGATTTAAACTTAGGAAAATGAGTCTTCCTGACTCCACACCCAGCACTCTATCCACTGTGCTGCCTAGCTGACCTGGAGTCAGGAAGACCTGAGTTAAAATCTCAGACACATCTATTCCTATTAAAAACACTAGAGAGCATAGAAATAAATGGAGTATTCCTTAAAATGATAAGTAGCATCTACCTAAAACCTTCAGTGAGCATAATTTGTAATGGGGATAAGCTAGAAGCATTTCTAGTAAGATCGGGGTGGGGGAGACAAGGATGTCCACTAACACCACTGTTGTTCAATATGGTACTAGAAACGTTAGCTTTAGCATTAAGAAAAGAAAAAGAAATCGAAGGTATTAGAATAGGCAA
Source organism: Vombatus ursinus (assembly GCF_900497805.2). Taxonomy (NCBI): domain Eukaryota; kingdom Metazoa; phylum Chordata; class Mammalia; order Diprotodontia; family Vombatidae; genus Vombatus; species Vombatus ursinus. The sequence goes on from NW_020954557.1 coordinate 2,880,018, forward strand.
AGAAGAAACAAAGCTATCACTTTTTGCAGATGATGTGAAATATCCTAGAGGATTAAGTAAAAAACTACTTGAAATAATAAACGACTTTAGCAAAGTTACAGGTAATAAAATAAACCCACATAAATCATCAGCATTTCTATAAATTACCACCAAAGCCCAACAGCAAGAGATAGAAAGAGAAATTGCATTTAAGGTTACTGTAGACATTTTAAAATATTTAAGGGTCTACCTGTTGAAACAAACCCAGGGACTATATAAACACAATTACAAAACACTTTTCACACAAATAAAAGCAGATCTAAATAATTGGAAAAACATCAGTTGCTCATGGGTAGGCCGAGCTAATATAATAAAACTTACAATTCTACCTAAACTAATTCACTTATTCAGTGCCATACCAATCAAACTAATAAAAAAAATTATAGGGCAAGAAAAAAAATAACAAGAAGATTCATTTGGAAGAACAAAAGGTCCAGAATATCAAGAGAAATAATGAAAACAAATGCTAGGGAAGATGGCCTAGCTGTTCGAGATCTTAAATTGTATTATAAAACAGCAATCATCAAAACTGCTTGGTACTGGCTAAGAAATGGAGTGGTGGATCAGTGGAATCGGTTAGGTATGCAAGACACAGTAGCCAATGACTATAGCAATCTACTATTTGAGAAACCCAAAGGCACCAGCTTCTAAGAACTAAGTTCTTTTAAGAACTCATTATTTGACAAAAATGCTGGGAAAACTGGAAAAGAGTATGGCAGAAACTAGTCATAGACCAAAAATCTTACATCATATACCAAATAAAGTCAAAATGGGTTCATGATTTAAATATAAAGGCTGATACTATAAGCCAACTGGGAGAGCAAGGAATAGTTTACTTGTCATATTTATGGAGAACAGAAGAATTTATGACCAAACAAGATATAGAGGACATTATGAAATGCAAAATGGATAATTTTGATTACATTAAATTGAAAAGTTTTTGCACAAACAAAGTCAATGCAACCAAGATTAGGAGGGAAGCAGAAAACTGGGAAAAAATTTTTACAACCAGTGTCTCTGATAAGGCCCTCATTTCTAAAATATATAGAGAACTAAGTCAAATTTATAAGAATACAAGTCATTCCCCAATTGATAAATGCTCAAAGGATATGAACAGGCAGTTTTCAGATGAAGAAATGAAAGCTATCTATAGTCATATGAAAAAATACTCTAAATCACTATTGATTAGAGAAATGCAAATCAAAACAACTCTGAGGTACCACATCACACTTATCAGATTGGCCAACATGACAAAACAGGAAAATGACAAATGTTGGAGAAGACGTGGGAAAATTGGAACACTAATGCATTGTTGGTGGAGTTGTGAACTGATCCAACCTTTTTGGAGAGCAATTTGGAACTATGCCTAAAGGGCTATAAAAATGTGCTTTACCCAGCAATAGTACTTCTAGGGCTGTATCTCAAAGAGATCATAAAAATAGGAAAAGTACAAAAATATTTATAGCAGTTCTTTCTGTGGTGGCAAAGAATTGAAGATGGGGGGGATGCCTATCAATTGGGAAATGACTGAACAAGGTATGGCGTACGAATGTAATGGAATACTATTGTGCTATAAGAAATGATGAGCAAGTGGACTTCAGAAAAATATGGAAGGACTTGTATGGACTGATGCTGAGTGAAGTGACCAGAACCAGGAGAATGCTGTACACAGTAACAGCTACGTTGTACTATGACTAACTTTGATAGACTTAGCTCTTCTCAGCAACGCAAGGATCTAAGACATCTCCAAAAACCTCATGATGGAAAATGCTATCCACATCCAGAGAAAGAACCATGAAGTTTGAATGTAGATCAAAGCAAACTATTTGCTATTTTTTTCCTCTGTTTTATTTTATTTCCTCTTTCTTGTGGTTTTTTTCTATTGGTTCTAATTCTTCATTACAACATGACTAAAGTGAACATATGTTTGGTAGGAAGGTATATGTAGAGCCTATATCAGATTGCACACCATCTTGGGGAGGGAGGTGCAGAGGGAGTGGGAGAAAAATTAAAAACTAAAAAGCTTACGGAAGTGATTGTTGAAAACTAAAATTAAATTAACTAATAATAAAAAATAAAAAAAATAATATCTCAGACACTTACTAGATGTTTGACACTGGGAAGTTACTTAACCCTGTTTGCTTCAGTTTCCTCATCTATAGAATGGGCTGGAGAAGGACATAGCAAACTAATCTGGTATCTTTACTAAGAAAGCCCCAATGAGGTCATGAAGAGTTGGGCACAACTGAAAATAACAACACCATTATTGTGGTATAAGAAATGAAGAAGGGGATGGTTTCAGAAAAAAAAAAAAAACATGGCAAGACCTATGTGAACTGATGCAAAGTGAAGTAAGAAGAATCAGGAGATCGTTGTGCACAGAAACAGCAATATTATAAAGATGATCAACTGTGAAAGACGTGACTACTCTAATCCAAGTCATCCGAGACAATTCCAAAGGACTCATGATTAAAAAATGCTATCCCCCTCCAGAAAGAGAACTGATGAAATCTGAGTGCAAAATGAAGTATAATTATCTCACTTTTTGTTTTTTTATGATATGACTAATATAGAGATATGTTTTGCATGATTTCACATGTATAATTAACTGATAAAAGCTTGCCTTCTCAGTGGGTAGGGGAGAAGTGGGAGGGTGGGAGAAAAATCTCAAACTCAAAATTTAAAGAGAAAAGAATGTTAAAAATAAATAAACAATAAAATTCAAAAACCAACAACAACAAACTTCAGCACCTTCCAAATATCTAGCAAGATGTGACCTTGTGGAGAGAACTATACATCAGAACCTCCTCATTTTTTGTGGACTGACAGATGACAAATCTCCATCCAAAAAATGCAGTCCTTAAAATTTCCTAGCAGAGTCAACCAAGAAACTGTATTGGCACAAGACCATTATCACTGACTGAAATAGTCTCTTTCACACCTGGATAGAACATTGATTCATAAAATCTTAAGAACAATGTTTTTCAGAATTGTCACCATTCCAAACACTCATACTTCCCAAGTGCCATGTAAAAAAAAAAAAAGCTTTCAAAATATAGGATCTCAGAAAAGACTTACTGGAGTTTTAAGCAACTGAAATTTACGGGAAAAATGTTTAAAATTTAGAATTGCACTATGAGACACCTCATATTCGAACATGTTTAAGGAGAGACAAATCACATTGGAACCTGTTACCTTTATTTGTCAAAGTGCTTAGTGCAGTATCTGGCACATAGTAGGTCCTATATAAATGCTTATTTCCTTCCTCTTCCCCTACCAAGGGCTTTCAGTGTGCTCACGGAGGAGAGGCTCTGACAATGTTATTCAACTACAAACAGCTATGATTTTCATCAACCTGTAGAATAGTGTGAGGAATACTAAATACAAAAGAGTAATCACAGGATTAGTAAATAGGAATAGTACAATTCTGCCTCAACTCTATCAAAAAAGATGGGAATGAGTTAATAATAAAAATAGTGATGGTTAGCATTTATACAGACCTTTAAGGTTAGCTAGTAAAAACAGTGTACAGGCATTATATTATTTACTCCTCTCTACAATCCACTAAGGTTAGGTGCTATTATTATACCCATTTTAAAAATGATGAAACTAAAGCTTGGGGAGATAAAGTGGTTTGCTCAGAATCACACAGCTAGTAGCAACAAGAGAATATATTATGTAGCTATTTCCAGTTAAAAAAGCATCTTATGAATACTATCTCATTTGATCCTCAACAACTTTGTGAGGTAGGCAGAGCAGGTGTTATTATCCTCCTTTTACAGATGAAGGTGCTGAGGCTCAAAATGATTAAATGACTTGCCCAAGGTCACATAACAAAACAAGTGGCAGAGTTGGGGTTCCACCTAGTTTTTCTGAGTCCAATCCCAGTATGATTCCCATTACCAAGCAATGATGATGCATTGACAACACAATCAATTAATTATACAAGAAAAATCAAGTGGATAAAGAACATCTATTAGCCATAGAGTATACATAGTTGAATGGGCAACTCATAGAATTGGTATACATGCATATGTAATGTATGTGTATGCATGTGTACATATACATATGTGTATGTATATACATACATATATACATATATGTATATACATACACACATATTTGTCAGACATTGCATGTGGCCAATGATGGCTGGACCCTGATTTGATTATTATAATAATAATAGTTAACATTTTTATAGTACTCATTATGACACTTTGCTAAGCACTTTGCAATTATTATCTCATTTGATTATCACAAAAACCCTAGTGGGTAGATGCTAGTATTCTCTGCATTTTAGAGATGAAGAAACTGAGGCAAACAGAGGTGAAGTGACTTGTTCAGAGTCACACAGTTAGTAAGTATCCAAGTCTGGATTTGAACTCAGGTTGTCTTGACTCCAGGCTCATTGCTCTATTCACTGTGCTACTTTGCTGAAGAAGACAAGCAATTAAGAAATTACTTGATCATGGTAATGTTAATAACAACAGTCTCAGATTTGGGATTGTTTTTATAATAACTACATTGGTTTACATATTATCTAGAATCAGTAATTAATTTATGGAAGACTGTGGAATAAATTGTCACACCTTGTTTCTCCTTAAGATCTATTTCTACACCTCTGTCCCCACTTTATTTCTACAACCTAATTTCCCACTCTTACCTTATTACATCTGTTTCCTTTATCTTATTTTGTTTGATGACTTCAGGAGGAATCTTTTTCCAACTAAAATTCATGGGCCACACAAAGATGCCCCTTTGAAAGTTGTCCACTGTCATGTAGCTAAGAAGAAGAGAAAGCACGCAAAAGCCTTATCAGATATATGGCACATTACCTTGCACCCCGTATGCTGACTTCCTAGTATAGTTCCTTGAATGTAGTAGTTGCACACTCAATATAAAATGAATGAATGAACTAACTGCCTAAGAACAAGATGTTGGACGAACATCACCACAAATATTTCAATGACAAATGAATTTATGTATTCTTTGTGCCACAGTGATTATGTAGTTGTAGTACTCAGTTCTTTCCCAGCTTTGTTCCCTCACCTAGATAGTTTATGCCTCTATTTCCTTACCTCTTGCTACTCTATGACCTGCATTCTGAGTTCCTATGTCATTATTCAACTGAAATGACTCTTTTTAAAGTTACCAGTGATCTTTAAATGGCCAAATCTAATGATGAACTTTTCTTAGTCCTCATCCTTCTTGATGTCTATGCTACATTTGACATAGCTGATCACTCTCTCCCCCTAGATTCTGCTTCCTCCTTAGGTTTTTATGTTACTATTCTCCTCCTACATGTCTGACTATTCCTTTTTAATGTTTATTGGCCCGTTATCCTTCTTATACTCACTAACTGTAATGTCTCCCAAGCTCTGTTTTCAGATCTCTCTGTCTCTCTCTTTGTCTCTGTCTCTGTCTCTGTCTCTCTCTCTCTCTCTCTCTGCGCTTCCCCCTGCCTCCTACTCATCTGCTCCCAAGAACTTAATTATAGTTTCTATGTTGATGACTAATAGACCTAGTCTCTTCCCTGAACTTCAGTAACCACATAGCCAATGATCTGCCTATTAGACATTCTAAAATATATGTACTAGAAACATCTCAAACTCAATATACTCAAATGTAACACATGATCGTTTCCCCCAAACCCTTCTTTTTACTGAACTTCCCTATTTCTGTTGAGGGTACCACATTGTTACAGTCTTCTAGGCTTGCAACTTTAGCATTATTCTTGTTTCCTTACTCTCCCTCACCCTACACATCTAATTAATTTCCAAATCTCACTGTTTCTACCTAGGCAACATCTCTCATACCTGACCCTTTCTCTTTATTCACATAGATACTGCCTTAGGTCAGGTTGTCATTGCCTCTTATCCAATTAATGTCTCTGCCTCAACTTTATCCCCCACTTCAATCCAACCTCCATATGGCTTCCAAAGTAATTTTCCTTACTTGTAGATCTGACCATGTAATTATTTTGTTCAATAAACTTTAGTGGCTCCTTATTGCCTCAAGGATAATATATAAATATTCATCTTTGACTTTTAATTCCTCCATAATGTCTTTACATACCTTCATCTTATTATAGAATCTATTCCTTCCTTCACCCAAATTTTAAGGTGTTCTCTCTTCAAGTTGTATTTAATTACTTTGAATTTATTTCATGTTTATTCTTTAAGTATTAATTCCATATGTACGACATAAATAAATACATATATGTATGTGTGCACATGTGTACATGCACATGTTGTCTTCCCCTATAGAATGTAAGCTCTTTGAGAGTAGAGACTATTTCATTTTTGTCTTTGCAGTATAGTACCTAGCACAGTGCCTGATGCATAGTAAGCACTTAATAAATGCTTGATCAATAGGATTGTAAGTATCTGAAATTATTTTCCCTTTTCACCTATAATCTGTGCTTAGCCTGAATGGGGTCTTATAGGCCCTTAGATACAAATGGCTTAGAGAGAAAGTGCTAGAAAGTTCATCTATTAATGAGTGTTAGAATTTGCTAAGACATGGATACAGATTAAGAGGTTTATAGGATTGGGGCTAGGAACAGGTGTGGTTCAGAAATGAGTTGGAGCAGGAAATTATTTAACAAATCTGTCTTTCCTCCAAGATATGCTCTTACTCCAGATTGCTGGCAAGAATTTCTTATTTAACAGGATGGAGACTGTGTTTGTCACATTTGAGAAGAATTCAATATAAGGGAACTAAATAGTATACTTAGTCACTAGTGGTCTGTGCGTAATGGAAACGTTCAGTGAAATGTAATGACATTACCTTAAATCCTTGTCATTGATTATTTCAATAACTGGACAGGCCACTTTTTTTCTGTTCAAATAAACTCTTTCTAGGAGAGGTTCCAACCACCCAACGTTACATTCCACATGAGAATCCAGGAATGTCAACACATCACCTGGTGGGCAAAACAAAGATATAGTTTAGGCCCATGGCTCCCTCACCACTAGACCAGGTTATTAGCCTCTCACATTGTACTCCCCTCCCGTTTCAAGCTATTTTGAACCAACCTCTACTCTTGCTGTTCCCTCATTTGGTAGCCATAGTTCCACCCTAGCCTCATCATCCTGTCCTGACTCTTTACAACTGTTTTCTTCAATGGTAAAATGTAATAACTTGTTCAGTAGAACTTTAAATATCCTACCCTGGGACAATTCCCTATCCTGGGTTAAAGCCCAAGTCACCTGCTCTAGTTCTGGCGCTACATCCAGCCACCCTGAAATGACTTCATATTTGCTTGTTAGCGTATTTGTATTGCTTTTTCTCTATATTTTGTTTTCTTCCATTAGAATGTAAGCACTTTGAGAACAGGGACTGTTCAATTCTTGTTTTTGTGTTGGTAACATCTAGGATATCCCATATCAGGTGCTTAATAAAGGTTTGTCAAGTCAATGAAGAGTTTCCTAAATGGGCTTCCCATTTTTCAGTCTCTCCATTCTTCCATCTATCCTCCATGTGGCTGCCAGAAGAATCTCCTCAAAGCCCAAGTCTGATCATCTTATTTTCTGCTCAAGTGTCAGTGACTCTCTATTGCTTCTAGTATGAAATACAAACTCTTCAACTTGGCATTGGAAGCCTTTCGTAGTCTGGCTCCAGTCCCCCTTCCTAAACTGATTTCATGTAACTCTCCTTCAAAATTTCTGCATTCCAGCCAAACCAGCTCTTCCTTGAATTTGACATCCTGCACAGGTTGTCTTGTGTGCCTGGAATTCTCTCTCTGAATCCTTTCTTTCTGTCAAGGACTAACTTAGGCATCATTTCCTATTGAAAGCCTTTCCTGATTCCTTAGTAGTTAAGCTCTTCTCTTCTTCAAATTTTATATTTACCTACCAATTAACAAATAACAAATGTTTATGAAACACTATGTGCCAGGAACTGTGTGGCTGGTGTGGCTGCATGGAATATAAATGTATATATATATAATGGAATATAATGATAAATCACCCCTAGTTTCAGGGAGCTGATAATCTAATTGGGGTGACAACTAGTACACATATAAGAATACATACAAAGAGAAAAATGATAAAGAAATTGAATACAAAGTAATTAGGGAGGGAAAGCACTAAAACATCTGCACAATTCAGAAAAGGAAGGGTTCATGTAGGAGGTGATGTTTGTGCTGTATTCTGAAGGAAGAGAGAGATTCTATGAAGCAGAGGGAGAGCATTTCTGGCATGGGAGATGGTCAGTGCCAAGGAAGTTTCGTGTATGAGAGCAGGCTAAATTAGCTAGATGACAGATTATGGAAGGTGAAGTAATGTACAACATAGCTGAAAAGATAGGCTGGGGAAAAATTTGGCAACTGATTTGATATGTGGAGTGAGGGAGAGTAAGAAGTCGAGGAAAATGCTAAGTTTATGAACATGGGAGACTAGAACAGTGGTGGTGCCAACAGTAATAGGGAGGTTTGGAAGAGAGATGAGTTAGGGAGTTCTGTTCTGCACAAGCAATTTTAAGATGTCTTTGGGACATCCAATTTGAAATTTTGAATAGAAATTTGGTGATGCCTGACCGACACTCTGGAAAGAAACTGGGGCTGGATATACAGAACTTTAAGTAATTGAAGGTAGATAATAATTAAACCATGACAGTTGATGAGGTTACTAAGAGAATGAATTGAGAGAAAAGAGAATAGGGCTCAGGAGAGAGCTTTGAAGAATGCTCATGATGAGGGGTCATGTATGGCACAGCAAGGGAGACTGAAGAGCAGTAGGAAAGGTAGGAGGGTAGTCATTAAAAGTGGTGTTACAATAAAACACAGAGGAAAGAGCATCCAAAAGGAGAGAGTGTTGACAATATCCAATGAAGTAGAGAGGTCAAGAAGGATGAGACTAAGAAATGACCTTATGAATATCTGGGACTTATTTGCCAATGAAGCCAGTACTCCTGGCTCTCTTATAGCTTATTATTATTCTATATTATGAGGCCACCAATAAGAGTCTTAGGTCAAAGTAGTACTTGTGCCATAGATTATGTACCCATAATTCTGATGAAGAATTGCTCCTGTAATTGTGAAGAGATAGCAGGAGAGAAGTATGAATCAATCTACAGAGTAAACTCATGAGAAAACTATTTGAGGGCAAATTAAATTATGTCATTATGAAGTCTTCAAAGTCTCATGGCAAGGAAAGTAATTTGCCTAAAGCAGAGACATCAGAAGGAAGAGATGTTCTGATCCCAGAATCTCTATGCTTGACTTCTGGGGAATCCTGTCCAGTTGTGAGAACAAGAATCAATAGCCTCTCACCTGTTGCAATCTGTGCCCCTGCCAGTCTGGCTCGTATTAAGCCATGCCTCTCTTTGAGATGAAGTACCCGGACTTTGGGAAATTGTGACATGTATTTATCCAATTGGTCTTTCAGGTATTCTAAATCAAAGAGGGAGAAAAGGGAGAAAATATTTATTTTAGCCTGACCTTGGAACTGTGACAAACCCAAGAAATTCAGTGGCATTTATTGGAATAGTGACATTTTATTCTGTTTTTCAAGGTTTTGGTCGCTGATGTCATTTCTTTATCAATACTTTATCAAGAATCTACCAAGGGTGGGGAACCTGCAGCTTCAAGGTCACATGTGGCCCTCTAGGTCCTCAAGTGTGGCCTTTGACTGAATCCAAACTTCACAGAACAAATTCCCTTAAGAAAAGGATTTGTTCTATAAAATTTGTACTCAGTCAAAAGGATGCATCCAAAGACCTAGAAGGCCACATGTGGCCTCAAGGCCACAGGTTCCCCATCCCTGAATTCTAAACTATTAGATGCTCAGTTTCCTCTCTTCAAAATCCCCTGTGTCAGGGTCAACAAACAAGTTGAGGTTAAATAGGTTCAGGAATTTAGAGCTGATAGGAATCTTAGAATTCATCTAGTGTCACTTCAGTCATTTTTATTTTTGAGGAATTTGAGTTCCAGAGAAGTAAAGTAACTTTAAGACCCTCACAAGAAATAAGTGGTATAGCTGGGATTCAAGCCCCCGACCCTTGATTTGAGATGTAGCATTTTTTTCAGTTGTAATTGAATTCTTCAGGTTCAACTTTTACAGAAGTTGTTGAAGAATTCTCATTCAGTGAGATTCCCTTCCATTACTCCCTGTGGCGATGATGATGGAAGGTGGCCTATACTCAATTGCCAAGGAGCCAAGATGTTAGGGGATATCCCTTCTGTAGTGCATTCAATTCCACCCTTGCAGACTTGTAAATTCTTCTGGATCTTTTTTTCTTTTCTTTTTTTTTATTTTTAACATGTGTTTTTAAAACTTTGGGTTACAAATTTTCTCCCTTCCTCCCTCCCCACCCACCCTCATTGAAAAGGCAAGCATCTCAATACAGGTTATAGATGTGTAGTCATGCAAAACATTACCATAGTAGTCCTGTTGTGAAAAACTAAGTATATTTCCCTTCATCCTATCCTATCCCCCATTTATTCTGTTTTCTCTTTTGACCCTGTCCCTCCTCAGAAGTGTTTGCTTTTGATTATCCCCTCCCCCAATCTGCACTTCCCTCTATTGACCCCCTGCTCTCTTGTACCCTTCCCCTCTTATTTTACTTTAGGGTAAGATAGATTTCCATACCCCATTGTGTATGTTATTCTCTCCTTAAGCCAAGACCTATGAGAATAAGATTCACTCATTCCCTCCCACCTTCCCCCATTTCCCCTACACTGTAAAAGTCTTTTTCTTGTCTGTTTCACATGAGGTATTTTACCTCCTTCTACTTCTCCCTTTCTCCTTCTCCCAGTATAATCCTCTCTCACCCCTTAATTTTATTTTCCAGATATCACCCAGATGAAGATCTTCAACTCCCCCTGTGCCCTCTATCTATTTATACATACATATAATTTTTTTTCCCTCCCACAACCCTAATACTGACAAAGGACTCATGAATTACAAATATCATTTTTCCCTGCAGGAATGTAAACAGTTCAACCTTAATAAGTCTCTTATGATTTCTCTTTCCTGTTTACCTCTTCCATGTTTCACTTGAGTCTTGTATTTGAAGGTCAAATTTTCTATTCAGCTCTGGTCTTTTCCACAGGAATGCTTGAAAGTCCCCCATTTCGTTGAATGACCATTTTTAACCCTGAAGCTTTATACTCAGTTTTGCTGGGTAGGTGATTCTAGGTTGTAGTTCTATCTCCTTTGTCCTCCGGAATATCATACTCCATGCCCTCTCAACCCTTAATGTAGAAGCCGCTAAGTCTTGTGTTATCCTGATTGTGTTTCCACAATACTTGAATTGTTTCCTTCTGGCTGCTTGCAATATTTTCTCCTTGACCTAGGGATTCTGGAATCTGGCTACAATATTCCTAGGAGTTTTTCTTTGGGGATCACTTTCAGGAGGTGATTAGTGGATTCTTTCCATTTCTATTTTGCCCTCTGGTTCTAAAATATCAAGGCAGTTTCCCTTGATAATTTCTTGAAAGATGATGTCTAGGCTCTTTTTTTGATCATGGCTTTCAGATAGTGCAACAATTTTTAAGTTCTCTCTCCTGGATCTATTTTCCAGGTCAGTTGTTTTTCCAATGAGATATTTCACATTCTCTTCTATTTTTTTCACTCCTTTTGATTAGTGTCACAGTGCCTTGATTTCTCAAATTGTCCCTGTCTTCCAATTTCTCTACTCTAATTTTTAAGGAAGCATTTTCTTCAGTAAGCTTTCGGACTTCCATTTCCATTTGGCCAATTTTGCTTTTTAGGGCATTCTTCTCCTCATTGGCTTTTTGGACGTCTTTTGCCATTTGGGTTAGGCTATTTTTTAAGGTGTTATTTTCTTCAGTATTTTTTGGGGTCTCCTTTAGCATCACTCTCAGTTTTTCCTCTACTTCTCTTTCTTGCTTCTCAAAATCCTTTTTGAGCTCTTCCATGGCCTGGGACGAATTCATATTTTTCTTGGAGGCTTTAGATGTAGGAGCTTTGGCATCGTTGTCTTCTGGTTGTATGTTTTGATCTTCTTTGTCACCAAAGTAAGATAATATAGTCTGACTCTTCTTGCACTGCTTGCTCATGATCTTGGCCAATTGCTTGAGTTACAAATTCTTTGTTAAGGTAGGAGTCTGTTTCCAGTGTGTAGAATGTACTGTCCCAAGCTTCAGGTGTTTTGTGCATCTGTTTTCAGAGATACTTCTAGAGACCTGTAAATTTTCAATTCTTCCAAGGTACTATGATCAAGGGTGAGGTGTTTACTTCTTTCCTGGCCTGTGCTCTGGTCTATGAGTACTCTTTTCTGTCTTGGAACTGTGAGGAGAGTTTCCTCTCCACAGCCACTATAAGCTCCACCACACCAGCATTCCCCCTTGCCCCAGGACCGCCTCCCAGAACTGTGACCCAGATCCAAGCATGGGCAAAGCAAGAGATTCCTGCCTCAGCACAGGCAAAGAGGTCCCTGAAATCCCCCTCTGATCAGGCACTCTATTTCCCCTCTCTCTGTGGGCCAGAAGCTCAGGAGGCAGCCTCAGCCCGCGCTTGGGACTTGCGGCTGAGACCTAGCTTCTCTCTCACCGTAGTCACAGACTTTTCCCACTGACCTTCCAAGTTGTCTTTGGCATTCCTGGGTTGAGAAGTCTGGAAACCGCCACAGCTGCCCCTGATTCAGTCCTCTGAGGCCTGCTTCACGTTCGTTGCGGTCTGCATTCCCACATCGAACTGTGCTCCTCTCTCAGTCTGGCATGATATACCTTTCTGATCAACCACCCAGGCTGTCTTTGGCTGGAAATTTGTTTCACTCTCTCTTTTTGTGGGTTCTGCTGCTTTAGAATTTGTTTAGAGTCATTTTTTATAGGTTTTTGGAGGAGTTTGGGGGAGAGCTCAAGCAAGTCACTGCTTTTACTCCGCCATCTTGGCTCCGCCCCCCAATTCCTCTGGATCTTGAAAGCTTTTAAAGATGAATGATTCTGGGAAAGAGAAGCGGGAGGAGGCAGAAGAGAATGAAGCAAAGCCAGAGGAGGAGGAAGTAGAGGACAGATAGGGTGATGAGAAGAAATAGGAGAGAGTGGAGAAAGAGGAGGAAGAGAAACAAGAAGAAGAAAGAGGGAATAGAAGAAGAGGAAGAGTAGGAAGATGAAGAAAAAGAAAAGAAGGATGGGAACAGGAGGAGGAAAAGGGAAAAGAGTAAAAAGAGAAGGAAATCCAGGAAAAGAAAAAGGAGGAAGGGAAAGAGACGAAAGAGAAAGAGAAGAAAGACTAAGAGGAGGCAGATTAAACTGTGATCGACCCTTTATCATCAAAAAGGGAGTGTACCACTTCCTGTCAGGAAAGCTTCTGTTTTTGCTCAAGTTCACTTTTTGAGGCATTCAGTCAGTCCACTGTGGTCCAACTTTCCCTAACTAGAATACACCATGTGCTCCATGTGCAATGAGTTTTGTTGGGAACTTGGCTGTGATAACTCTGGCAGTACGTGGCTGTTGAAGAAGCCATGCTGTGTCTTTCTTCATAGGTCCTTTGTAGTTCATTTGACTATTTGTAATAGTCAAAATGATTTAGTCTCTCAAAGTTGTTCTTAAAACCATATTGCTGTTACTGCATACAACTTTCTTGTGTTTCTGCTCATTCTGCTCTTTATTATTTTGTGCAAGTCTATCCATGTTTTTTTTTAAGATCATCAAATTTATCATTTTTTATAGCACAGTGGTATTCCATCATGATCATATACAACAATTTGTTCAGCCATTCCTCAACTGATGGGTATCCTCGCAATTTACAGTGAAATGCTTGTTTTATTTCTTAAGTTCAGAATAAAATAAATTAAATTATAAAAGAAGAAGAAGAAGAAGCCATGCTGTGTAAGCAGACCTGGGTGGTGTGCTGGTAAATGTTTTAACAACTGCCCCCCAAAAAAACAACAACAACAACATGTAAGCAGAACACATTTTAAGTTTCATCTGCATTATTAACATTTTCTCCATCACTTTCTTAAGTCTAGGTGACCCACAAAATAATAAATCAAACCCTGTTTTGCCAATTTCTCACTGACTAGGATAATTTAACAACTGGCTCTCCCAAAAGATGCTGGCTTCAATACATCATTGCAGTGTCACTTATCACTGCAGTTATAGAAAAATGTTAATATGGAAGAAAAAAAGAGGACACTACTTTGGGCTCTACATTTCCATCCATGTTCAACATCAAGTTTGTATTTCCTGCAGTTTGGAGTTGTTGACCAGTGCCTATGGAGATATTAAGAAAGTGATAGGAGAGGCAGCTAGGTGGTGCAGTGGATACAGCACTGGCCCTGAAGTCAGGAGGACCTGAGTTCAAATCTGACCTCAGATCAAACACTTGACACTTACTAGCTATGTGACCCTGGGCAAGTCACTTAACCCCAATTGCCTTAAAAAAGAAAAAAAAGAAAAAAAAGAAAGCAATAGGAGTTGTGTTTGTCACTATTGTGTTTTGAATTCACAGAGGCAGCCCATGTAAGGACAGTACTATTATAGTCATCATCCTTGTGGCTGTAGCACAGAGATTCATAGCACTGGGGAAACCCAAACTCAATAGGCACATATGAATCTGTATCATATGATACTTAAAAATTGAGGGTTTCGAATGGATACATTTCCCCCAGTCTTTGTTTTTAGGGGAGGCTGTATCTATGATTTCAAGTCTATAAAGGATTCTGTTCATCTACAACTCCATCACATTTTGTTGTTTTAGAGTTGCTCAGGGCACTGTGAAGCTAAATAGTTTGTCCATGGTCACAGAATTTGAATGTGTCAGAGGCAGGACTTCTCAGGTCTTTCTGACTCCAAATCAGACCTTCCATCTACTTATCCACACAGTCTATAAATAAGGAATTTAAGTAGTTATGGTATTTTTTGAAATGCATATTAAATCACTTGTCAGTATTCTAGATACAAGAAAGGGAAGGGAATGGACAAATCAGCAAGATTTTAGGCTCTTGGCCCATAGGAAATGGGAGGTTTGGTCACTTAAGGAGGACAGTGTGCACTGGAGTCCTAGAAGAAACAGGAGGGGCCCTGACTCTGACTTCCTAAGTGCTGAACTCTTCCTTTAGTTGCCGCCAGCAACAAAGGCCCTGTCCCGTCAATGGTCAATGGCAAGAATGTTCTCTTCTTTGGTTGTTTTATGCCAGCACAGATGCTTGTACACAACAATTTGTTGCTACAGTTGTGTAGAACATTTCATTTGCTCTAGTATTTTCCCAAATGACTGACTGCAAATAGGCTTGTGTGCCAGTATCATAGAAGGATCACAGAAAAGGACATTGGGGGATATCTAGGCCAAACACCTAATTTTACAAATGAGGAACCTAAGACTCAGGGAAATTAGGATTTGCTCAAGGTCATACAAAGTGTATATGGTACACAGGTCCTCCTAATCTAAATCCAATAATTGTCCACCTGTACCATGATATTGAGGTAGGCTAATTTAGAAAAGGGATACCATACCCCAAAATGGCAAAGGAGGCTCAGTTGAATGGAAAGCTGGCAGTAGAGACATGCTCGATCCAGGGGTACTTATTTTCAGCTTTTGAAGCCCATACCATGTTGTCACTACAAAGTACCAAGTGAAGCACAGCTTTGGCCATGTTCCATTTTTTGGGGGCTTGATTACGAACTCATCTCCTCTTCCTTCCCCATCCCCCTCACCCCAATGACACGTTAATTTGTGAAGATGCAGGCTCTGTGCTTTTGTTACCTTTGGTGCTGAAGTCATCCACTAACAGAATCTCTTTAATGAGGTGTGGAGGCGAGCGATTGAGGACGCTGTGAACGGCGCGAAGAAGGGTAGACCATACCTCATCCACAAAGCACATGATGATGGAAGTGGCGGGGAGATTGTTGTGAACCAGCTGATCTGCACACCTGGAGGGATGGCCAGCAAGTAGAGTATAGGTGAAGTATGGTGTTGACGTTGTTGACATTACATAGCAGATTAAAAAAGAAAAAAGAGTCATATTAGGACAGTGTAAACTTTGTTGAAGATTAGGCCACCCACTTTTGTAATGTACAAGACAAGGCATGAAAGACAAAATATATCCCAGATGATTGTGAATTATTTTCCTTCCTTCCTTCCTTCCTTCCTTCCTTCCTTCCTTCCTTCCTTCTTTCCTTCCTTCCTTCCTTCCTTCCTTCCTTCCTTCCTTCCTTCCTTCTTCCTTCCTTCCTTCCCTCCTTCCTTTCTCTCTGTCTTTCATCTTTCTGTCTATCCATTTATTTACTTATGTACCTATCTATTTATTCATTCATTCATTTATCCATCCATTCATTCATTTCTCTGTCTTTCTGTCCCCGTCTCTGTCTCTGTCTCTCTCTCAGGATTGGGCCCAGGCTGAAGGATAGCAGCCACTCATGGACCTACCCCTTTGCTGATCATTCAAAAAGCTTTGCCATGCTCCATTTCTAATCTGGGTGGGTTCACCTCTCCGTAATCAGCCTAATTTACCCCTCCCTCAGTTTTGAGGGCTCACCATATTGATGCTAGACAGTACAGACACCCTGCCAGCTTTGGCCCCCTTGTAGCTCAGAACTCCTGAACTCACCTCCCTACTAGCACAGACTACAGCTCTGTACCACCACATCCAGATGTGTGGTTGTCAAAAACCGAAGGTTGTAAAATTATAATACCATTTGAAAAAAGACTAACACAACAGGTCACATGGCATAGTGGAAATAGTCCTGGGCTTGGAGTTAGAAATTCTGAACCTAAGATTGAATTCTGTCATTTTTCAGTTACAGTAGGACCTTGAATGAGTTAATCTTTTCTGCATGTCATTATAGTCCCATGTAAAATAAGGATCAAAAGATTTTGAACTAGATAGGGCATCAGAAATGATTTAACCCAAAGCCTTCATTTTATAAAAAAGAATAAAATAGATGCTTAATAAATGTTCATTGCCTTAAATGACTTTCCCAGGGTTACACAGATAGTTGTAAGAGCAGGGGCTTGAACTCCGCCTCCCCCCCCCCCACTCAAGAGTCATTATCTCTTTTTTTATACAATAAAGTTTTTTGACCCTAATTCTACTTGTGTTACTTACCTCTTGTTGTTGGGGAGCAATGGGGTACTGCAGAACAAATATTGGCTTGTTCAGGGGAACTGGCTCGCTAATCCCACTAGGCTGACTATTATTTCTATGACCTTGGAAAACTCACTCAAGACAATGAACAATCAGGTGCTGGGCTTGGAGTCAAGAGTTCCCATGTTCAAACCCCATCCCCATGCTTCCTAGTTATGTGATCATGGCAGCTCACTTTCATTCATTTCTTTAGACTCAATTTCGTCACCATAATACCTGCAGTATCTATCTCATAGGATTGAAACTCAAATGAGAAAATTATATATAAACCACTTTGCAAAGTTTAAAACACTATACAAATAGTTTTCAAATTGTTATAAAAACTAACCTAAACTATAATATGATTATCTTTATTATCATCATTATGAATGTACTATATATACCCATACACTGTTATATATTGTTACATATAATAGTATACTATTAATATACTACTTATTTTACTATGAATACAAGCCATGAATTCTTCCTGTAAGTAGGCTGTGAACCACAGGATGGCATTATGACCTATTTTAAATATAAAATATTAAAGACAGTCCTTGCTGTTGAATGGGCTATAATTGGTGCTCTCCTTGGCAGTTTCACCAGAGTGTCTGCCCTAGGGTATATTCTTTCTCTTTCTTTGCATTCAAGGAAGCATATGTGTACAGCAGTAACCATAATTACCAAATAATTAAGCTGATGTCTCCTTTGCAGCCCATCCTGGGCCATCTCACAGAGACTACATCTGCTGCACGGTAGCCACCTTGAAATTATCTTGATTGGTTACTCCCAAGGGAGAACAAGAGAACACAGAGCATGGTGTTAGTGTTTGCTCTGACTGCTGCTGGTTTTGGGGTTTTTCCATGTAGGGTGGTTTATGCCTCTCTGTTGGCACAAGGCCATCTCTCTGCCCATGCCATACTCTATCAGACGGCCCCTTGTCATACCTCCCAGGCAGCCTTTTCCTGTCTGCCAACATGGCTCTTGCTACTTTACCCATTCATGAAACATTGTTCACTCCACCAGAAAAACCAACCACCGGTATTTAGAAAGGTCAGGAAACTCGGGCAGTGCAATGTATTCTGTCAAACAATGCACCTATTTTTTGTTGTGTTAATAAATCAAAATTGTGTGGATATAGCAACAACTGTGGCCTATAACCTTGGGCTGAGATTATAGAGTAGCATGTCTATCATTGAAGGAAGGCAGGGAATGTATGGTGAAAAGCAGAGGCCTGGGAGTCAGAAAACCTGAACTTACTCCTTACTTAACTTCACTGTACCTCACTTTCCTCATCTACGGTATTTGTTCTCCCTTCTTCTAGAACCCAAAGTAGTAATTTTGGAGTCTGGGCCTCAGACACTTACTAGCTGTGTGACCCTGGGCAAAATCACTTCACCTCAGTTTACCTCAGTTTTGTCAACAGTGAAATGGAGATATAATAGCACTTTCTTCTCAGGGCTGTTGTGAGGACCAAATAAGATAATATTTGCAAAATGATTAGCACTTTGTAAAGTGCCTGGCACACAGTAGGTGCTTAATAAAAGTTTGTTCATTTTCCTTCCACCCCCCCCCCCCCCCCGGGGAAAGCAAGACAAAGCATGCCCTCAAGCAAGCATGAAACATAACCTTAAATAAAGTATTTTTTTAAGCACTCATTACTTTCCAGGTACTGTAATACAAATAGATTTGGGGATACAAATAGAGTAAATGAAAGCATATGTTTGAGTTTGCTTTTTTCTAATGCAGAGACAAGTACATATATAAGTAGATACAGAAAAAAACATAAAATAAATACAAAGTAGATAAATACAAAGTAGGGCACTAGCTGGTGGTGGGGTCAAGAAAGCATTTTGCATTGATCTCACCGTCTGCTAGTGCCCAATCCTGTAAGGAGCTGCTTCTTGAAGGAATAGAGGGAGTCCATGAGGCAGAGGAGATAAGGAAGGATGTCCTGGGATGGCATGGGGAACAGCCTGGCCAAAGACTTAGAGATGAGAGACTGAGTGTTCTCTGTGAGGAACAGAAAGAAGGCCAGTTTGGCTGGATCATAGAATAAAAGGCAAGGAGTAATGTATAATGAGGCTGGAAAGATAAGTTGGGGCAAGGTTGTGAATGTCTTTTTTTAATTAATTTATTTTGATTTATCAACAATCACTTCCATATGCTTTTGAGTTTTAAATTTTTCTCCCCCTCTCTCCCCACTTCCCTCCCCAAGATGGCATGCAATCTGATATAGGTTATACATATACATTCCTATTAAACATATTTTCACATTAGTGATATTTTAAGTAGGAATTAGAGCCAATAGGAGGAACCACCAGAAAGAAGAAACAAAACACAACAGAAGAAAACAAATAGCAAATAGTATGCTTTGATCTGCATTCAAACTCCATAACTCCATAGTTTTTTCTTTGTTTGTGGATAGCATTTTACATCATGAGGCCTTTGGAGATGTCTTAGATCCTTGCATTGCTGAGAAGGGTTAAGTCTATTAATATTAGTCATTGCACAATGTGGCTGTTACTGTGTACAACGTTCTCTTGGTTCTGCTCACTTCACTCAGCATCAGACCATACAAGTTTTTTCAGGTTTTTCTGAAGTCTGCCTGTTCATCATTTCTTATAGCACAATAGTATTCCATTACATTCATATATCACATTCACAGTTATGATTACTATCTGTATTTTTCTATCCATCCTTTTCCCACCCTGTTTATGCTTTTCTTTCTCCTTTCCCCTTTTCCCTCCTCACTAATGTTTTGCTTTTGACCACTGCCTCCCTCAGTCCCACCTCCCTTTTATTAGCCCCGTCCCTTTTCTTCCCCTTTACCCTTATTACTTATTCCCTCCGTTCTATCCCTCCTCCCTTTTCTTTCCCCTTTTCCTTCCTACTGCCTATAGGGCACGTTAGATTTCTATTCCTAACTGATTATGTTATTCCCTTCTTGAACCAAATCTGATGAGAGTAAGGTTCAAACAATGCTCCTCTCTCTCCCTTCTTTCCCTCTACTGTAATAGGTTTTTGTGCCTTTTCCCATAATGTATTTACCCTTGTCTGCCTCCTCCTTTCCTTTTCTCTCAGTGCATTTTCTTAATTAGATCAGATTAATTCACTTACTTGGATCCATTTAACCCACTTGATTGTATTTTTTTCAACATTACATCAAAGTCAGTTTATACCCACCCCCTTAATGCATACTCATTTAACATGGTGTAATAAAAATACAGTTCTCAAGAGTTAGAAGTGTCATCTTCCCTTGTAGGGATGTAAACCATTTGCCCTTATTAATAACATGTTGTTTCTTTTTGTCCCATTTACCTTTTTATGTCTCTCTTGAGTCTTGTATTTGAAGACCAAATTTTCTGTTGAGCTCTGGTCTTTTTATCAGGAAGGTATGGAAATCCCCTATTTCATTGAATATTCATCTCCTCCCCTGAAAGATCATGCTCATTTTCGCTGGGTAGTTGATCTTTGGTTGTAATCCAAGCTCCTTTGCCTTAAAGAATATCATAGTCCATGCCCTACAGTCCTTTAATATAGAAGCTGCAAGGTCTTGCGTAATCCTGACTGTGGTTCCATGATATTTAAATTGTTTCTTTCTGGTTGCTTGCAGTATTTTCTCTTTTACCTGGTAATTTTTGAATTTGGCTGCTATATTCCATGGCATTTTCAATTTGAGATCTCTTTCAGAAGGTGATTGGTGGATTCTTTCTATGGCTATTTTACTCTCTGGTTCTAGGACCTCAGGGCAGTTTTCCTTTATGCTTTCCTGAAAGATACTGTGCTGACTTTCTTTCATTGTGATTTTCAGGTAGACCAACAATTTGTAAATTGTCTCTCCTGGATTGATTTTCTGGGTCAGTTGTTTTTACTAATGAAGTATTTTACATGTTCATTAATTTTTCATTCTTTTGTTTTTGTTTGACTGGTTCTTGCTCTCTCATAGAGTCATTAGCTTCCATTTGCCCAATTCTAATTTTTAACAAATTGTTTTACAATCCATTATTTGATAAACCCAAAGACTTCACTTCCGGGATAAGAACCCACTCTTTGAAAAAAAAAAAACTGCTGGGAAAGCTGGAAAAGAGTATGGCAGAAACTAGGCATTGATCAAAATCTCACACCATATACCAAAATAAAGTCAAAATAGGTTCATGATTTAGAAATAAAGGCTGATACTGTAAGCAAACTGGGAGAGCAAGAGATAGTTTACCTATTAGATTTATGGAGAACAGAAGAATTCATGACCAAACAGGAGATAAAGAACATTATGAAAAGCAAAATGGGTAACTTTGCTTACATTAAATTGGAAAGTTTTTGCACAAACAAAGCCAATGCAACTAAGATTAGAAGGAAGGTAGAAAATTGGGAAAGAATTTTTACAACCAGTCTCTCTGATAAGGACCTCATTTCTAAAATATATAGAGAATTAAGTCAAATGTATAAGAATATAAGTCATTCCCCAATTGATAAATGGTCAAAGGATATGAACAGGCAGTTCTCAGATGAAGAAATTAGAGCCATCTATAGTCATATGAAAAAATGCTCTAAATCACTATTGATTAGAGAAATGCAACTTAAAACAACTCTGAGGTACCACATCACAGCTATCAGATTGGCCAAGATGACAAAACAAGAAAACGATAAATGTTGGAGAAGATGTGGGAAAATTGGAACACTAATGTGTTGTTGGTGGAGTTGTGAAATGATCCAACCATTTTGGAGAGCAATTTGGAATTATGCCCAAAGGGATATAAAAATGTGCATACCCTTTGACCCATCAATAGTACTTCTAGGGCTATATCCCAAAGAGATCATACAAATGGGAAAAGGACCCACATGTACAAAACTATTTATAGCAGCTCTTTTTGTGGTGGCAAAGAATTGGAAATTGAGAGGATGTCCATCAATTGGGGAATGACTGAACAAGTTGTTGTACATGAACGTAATGGAATACTATTGTGCTATAAGAAATGATGAACAGGCAGACTTCAGAAAAACCTGAAAAAACTTGTATGGTCTGATGCTGAGTGAAGTGAGCAGAACCAAGAGAACGTTGTATACAATAACAGCCACGTTGTACGATAACTAATATTGATAAACTTAACCCTTTCCATCAATACAAGGATCTAAGACATCTCCACAGGCCTCGTGATGGAAAATGTTATACATATCCAAAGAAGGAACTAGAGTTTGAATGCAGATTGAAGCATACTATTTGCTATTTTTTTTTCTTCTGTTGAATTTTGTTTCCTCTTTCTGGTAGTTCCTCCTATTGGTTCTAATTCCTACTTACAACATCATTAATGTGAAAATATGTTTAATAGGAATGTATTTCTATAGCCTATATCAGATTGTGCGCCATGTTGGGGAAGGTGGTGGAGAGGAAGGGGGAGAAAAATTTTAAACTCAAAAGCATATGGAAGTGATTGTTGATAAATCAAAATAAATTAAGAAAAAAAAAAGAAAAAAATAAATTGTGTTCTTCTATTAGATTTTGTATCTCCTTCCCCGTTTAGTCAATTGTATTTTTTAAAGACTTGTTTTCTACAGGTAATTTTTATCCTTCCTTTTCCAAGCTATTGACTCTCTCTTGCATACATCTCATTTCTTTTCCCATTTTTTCTTCTACCTCTCTCATTTGACTTTTAAATTCCTTCTTGAGCTCTTCTAGGAAGGCTTTTTTGGCTTCAGTCCAGTTCATATTCCCTTTTGAGGTTGCAGATGTGGGTTTGTTGATAATGTTGTCCTCTTCAGAATTTCTGCCTTGATCTTCACTCTTCCCATAATGAGAATCTATCATATGTTTCTTTTTGCTCATGGTGTTTGCTTATTTCCTGCCCTTTAAAGAGACTGAACTCTCCTTCTGGGTAGCAGAGGGCACTGACCCAAGCTTCTTGTGTTGGGAGCATAGGGCATGGTCGCTGGCTTTGTGTGCTGGAGCCTCTAATGCTGGCAGTTGGAGGTTGTAGTGTTCTGGTAGCTTACCTGGTGTTGGGCTGAAATCAGCAACACTGGAACTCTAGGGGTAGGATTGGGTAGTGTGGCCCCTGGAGGTTGCGTGCTCACCCAGGACTTTCCTTCCTTTCACTTTCTTCAGCTCCTTTCAGATGAATGTTGTAGGGTGTTTATCCTCTTGGGTCCCCTTGGAGTGCTGCTTCCCTTAGTTTTGCTGAGGCACTGGGAGAGTTGGTTGCTGTAAAATGCCCAGGCACCTGAAGGTTTTCCAAGATGGTTTCTACCAGTTTCCCTGCCCTCAGTGAGGCGCTCGGGGTCCAGGTGTTGGTGTTTGCCTACTCCACCACCTGGGCTCCAGAATCTCCTCCTGGTATGCTGAGGTGGGACTTTCCACTAGGTTGCTGGGATGCCTCTTGTTCTGTACTGCTCCACTTCCCCCAGGGTAAGAGGGACCTTTCCCATTAATTCCTCAAGCTAGCTGGGCTACTGGACTGCTGCACTCCATCTTTCTTCTGGTTCAGCTGTTCCAGGGTTTTTTCCTGGGGTGATATTTTCTGGGCTTTCAGAGGTTAATAAGGGAGGGTAAGAGTGACTCACCTCTTACTCTGCCATCTTGGCTCCAGACTGTGAAGTCTTTAAAAGAAAAAGAGAGTTTCCATATGTTCCTAGAGGCCACTGGAGTTGATTGTGTAGGAGCTACGTGGTCATATATGCCCACACTTGAGGAAAAATTGCTTTGGCAGGTGCATATAAGATGGGATAAAGTGGGGAAATTTCAAACATAAACATTTGGCTGTGGTGGGTGAGGGAGAAGGGTAATACTCATGCTATAAGCCTAGGAGTGTGGTACCTTTAATAGAAATAGGAAGTTTGGAAGAGGGGTAGGAGTAAGGAGAAAGATCACGAGTTCTGTTTTAGTCAAGCTGAGCTTGAGTGGTCTCCAGGAAATCCAGTTAAAATGTCCACTAGGCCAATTGATGATGCAGGATTAAAGGTCGGGGAAGAGACTGGACTATGCAGGTCTAGCAGTAACTGACATAGAGATGATAATTATACCCATGAGGGTTGGTGTGGTCAGTAACAGAAAAAAGAGTAGAAAGGCTTTCATTTCTTCCTCTGCCTCACTCTTCCCAAACTTTTTTGCTTTCTCACCAGGACCTCCTGTCCCTCCAGCCCTCCTTGTTCTCCCAACTATTTCCATCACCCTGTTTGGTGTGAGTATACACACACACACACACACACACACACACACACCAGGCATATATCCCTATCTTCCATGCACAGTCTGGATTAAGGTTAAGAAGGATGCAGACAGAGCAAAGACCATTAGTTTGGGCAATTAAGAACTCATTGGCAGTTTTGAAGAGAACAGTTTGAGGTTGGTGGCAAGATTGCAAAAGGTTGAGGAATGAATGAATGAAAGGAGAGGAGGCGGTGGTTTGGAATATAGAAAGTATTTTTTTAGGAGTTTGGCTGAGAAAGAGAAGAGGGAGGATGAAGAGGTTGAAGAGATGGTAGTAAAAGTTTTTTGAGGCTGGGAAGACTTAGGCATTTTTGAAGGTGGGATTTAAAACCTTCTGGAGACCTTAGGATTCTTCAAGGTGGAAGAGAAGGACAGAAAATCCTGGGATACTTCAATGCCTCTGATGGAGAGACCACCATCAGATGTGGGAATAAGGTTGGGCTGACCTAAGATGCAGCTCACTCAGAGTTTGAAAAGGAGACAGTCAAGGAAAAGCAAACTGTCTGGTAGTTTCTGATGTTAACTAATTAGTCTTGCTAATTAGTTGCTAAGTTACTAGTTTTCCCTGCTAAAGGGGGTACAAGTATTGTCAGTACCCTCTAAATCTACTATAATAGGACAAATCCAAAGTTGCCTGCCCTAGACTCTGCCTATGTCACAATTTTATTATAAGAACCAAAATAAGAAAATATATGTAAAACACTTTGCTGATATTAAAAAGAACCTTAAAACTTTATGTAAATGTAAGCTATGATTATTTTTGAGTCATCTTGCTTTTAATATGTCTCTGGCTAATATGTTTTAAAAAATCTGCTTGTGAATTAGCAAATATATGAGTACAAAATTCCTTTAAACTTCAAATTATAGGATTCAGAGTTAGAAGGAATCATGGATATCATTTAATCTCCTTCTTTAATCATCTTCATAATTCAGAGGAAGAAAAAGTCCAAGGTCAGTAATAGCCGAGGAGGAATTCAAATCCAGTTCCTCTGATTCCTAATTCAGTACTCTTTGCATGAGACCGCAATTAAGTCAGTATATTAGGAACTTACTATGCACAAATCCTGTGATTAACCTTAGATAATAAGGTCAACCTAAATAGTTTCTATACCAAGAAGAGAATTCGACCAGTAAGACATGAAAACACCGGCTCTGACCTTACTAAATAGGGCAGGGTGTGTATTAATAGTCAAAGCAAGGAAAATACATATGTGAATACAAACTTATTAACAATATGTTATTTTCCCCAAAGTATAGAAATCCTACATTCAAAGTAAATTATATGCAATTTCAAGTTTGTAGAATGGGTAGTATGGGGAAATCATTTTACAGAAACCAAAGCTTTGAATTTATGGCATTTTCAGACTGGAGTCTGAGTATTTCCAGATACAAGTAACTTGAGAAATTAACTGATCTCATTCCTGAATTTTATAGATGAAGAAACTGAGGAACACAAAAAAAGATGCAAATTATCCAAAGTAGTTAGCACAAGTCAGTAAGCATCAAAGTCAGAATTCAAACCCAAGTCCTTTGAGCCTAAATAAACAGACCCCGTTTTCAATGCCCTTTCTACTACACAGTGCTGCCATAGTTTAGGGGGTTTTCTATCTTCTGTAGCTCATGATGCTTGTGATGTCCAATATTGTATGCTAACTATGTTAAACACTGAAAAACTAGTGGAGTCTTCAGAAGGAGAAAAAAAAAACAACTATTCTGATTTCAGTGAAGTCACAAGTAAAATGAAGTTCTTATGAGTAGGTGTGGCATTTATGTGTCAATTATAAAAGGATATCCTGAAATTGGGGAAATGTTATGAAATCCTCAATTAGCATTTATTAGGCTCCTACTATGTGCCAGGAACTGTGTTAAGCACTGAGAATATAAAAACAATAAAATTGTTCTCACCCTCCAGGAGCCTACACTTTGACAGAAACACTGCAAAAGCAAAGTGCTTTCAGTATGAAGAGCGATGCTGGTATATTTCAATGTTGAACATGCCATAAAATATGTCACTGTCTTATCCCTTTCTTCATTAGAAGATTTTCTACTTTTTCTATTGAGTAATCCTAGTTTTCCGCTATGGATAGAAATCTCTAATTTTTGTTCTTGAAGTCAATGAGAAGAGAATAATTGCTTTGCATGTCTTGCATCCTTGCTGAAACAGATCCATACCATAAATCAAAGGGTACTTCTTATGTCTTAGTTTATTCAAAATGAATAAATAAGATTTCCAGTGAAATGCTCAGCAATCTCTTTTTGATTTTTAGAAAATACCAGGTGACATAGGCATTAACCACAAGGGAAATTGACTAAAACAGGTTTAGGCAGTTGATACTGAAAGAAAAATGAATTCTAATTTCATATTTACCATGAACTTGTTGTGTGACTTTGGGTAAATCACTTCACTTTCCAAATTATTCCAAGTTATCTCACTTGAAAAATGAGGAGATTGGCCTAGATGATATCTCAGTTGATCTGATTCCTTGATTTTTATGATCTCAAAATTTTAAAAAATAATATTGGGTTGGTTCCACAAAAAAAAAAATCCATGCATCCAAGCAGTTCTGACCTTAGAAGAATCTTCCTATGCAATGAGATTTGAAAGGCTCTGGTGAAGTTCTGGTGCCCAATTGATTTTGCCCCCCTCCCCCCAACCCCCAATCAGACACCATCCCTAATGTCATTCACAAAGCATCTTAGAAGTAAAAGAGACTCCAGAAGCTATCTGGTGATGAAAGGTCAACTCTCCCCCAGTACAACACATTCCATTTTTGTTGTTCATTCATTTTTCAGTCATGTCTGACTCTTCATGGCCCCTTTGGGTTTTTCTTGGCAAAGATACTGGAGTGGTTTGCCATTTCTTGCTCCAGCTCATTTTATAGATGAGGAAGCTGAGGCAAACAGGGTTAAGTGACTTGCCCAGGATCATACAGCTAATAAGCATCTGAGGCTGGATTTGAACTCAGGAAGATGAGTCTTCCTGACTTCAGGCCTGGTGCTCTATCTGCTGTGCTCCATAGCTGCCCCTATTGCATTTTTGGATCACTTTAAATGTTAAGAAATGTTTCCTTATCTCAAGTCTAAATCTGTTTCTGTGCTTTTTGTGCTAACTGATCCTTTTTCTGCCATCCAGGGATGAGCAAAGCAAGTTTAATCCATCATCTATATGAAGGACCTTAAAAAAATGCTCATCTAGTCATAGTTTCCAATCTTTTATTTGTAAAGTGTAGGACTTCACATTTACCTTATTCGATTTGGCCCAGGGTTCAAGCCTCTCTTGATCTTTTCTGACTCTGTCACCCAACATGTCTGTTATCTTGCCTAGTTTTAAGTTCTTTGGATTTCCCCTCAGTAGAATATGTTACTTGAGGGCAGGGACTCTTGTTTTTGTCTTTGTATCCCCAGTATCTAACATAACACCTAACACCCAGCAGTGCCTAATAAATACTTGAATTTGATGCATTAGTTCAAATCATTGTAAAATTGTCATACAGCACAGAGCCAAGAATGAAATTCTTAGGCATTCTACAGGAAACCTCCCCTCAAGCTGACATTGCTTCATTAGTCGGTAATCACTGGGTCTGGTCACACAACAAGTTTTGAATTTAACTAACTTAACTGTCATCTGAGATTATATCTCTCCTCTAAAGAGGCTACCATTTTATAGTCATTTATTTGGGTCACGGGAAGCAGCTGGTCAATAGAGTGATGGACCTGGAGTCAGGAAGAACTGGATTGTTATTGGCTTGTCTCAGTTTCCTCATCTGTAAAAAGAGCTGGAGAAGAAAATGGCAAACCACTCCAGTATCTTTGCCAAAATAACCCCAAATAGGGTCACAAAGGGCCAGACATAAGTGAAAAGTGACTGAACAGCAAAAATTTGGGTCTTGAAGACTTTTTCATCTTTCATGGCATCGTTTTAAATGCATTAGTCTTTTCAAGAACCTTATGCTGGCAATGGAGAATTGCATGTTGGTTGTAAGGGGACTGCAGCACATTTCTAGTTAAATGATTGGGGTGGGGGACGGAGACAAGATGGCAGAGTAAAAGTAGTAACTTGCTTGAGCTCTCCACCAAACCCCTCCAAATATATGTAAAAAATGACTCTAAACTAATTCTAAAGCAGCAGAACCCACAAAAAGACAGAGTGAAACAAATTTCCAGCCAAAGACAACCTGGATGGTTGATTGGAAAGGTATATCGAACGCAGTTCAGAATGGGTGCCCAGGCCTCAGCAAACCTGGAGCAGGCCTGAGAGGACTGAAATGTGGGCAGCTGTGGTGGATTCCAGACTTTTCAACCAGGGAACGCTAAAGACAACTTAGAAGGTTAGTAGGAAAAATGCATGTCTGTGGTGACAGAGAAGTGCAGGGGTTCCTAGCCCCAGCCCTTGAGCCCAGCCCTGGGGCGGCAGCTGCCTACAGAGCTTCCTGCCCACAAACTGAAGGGGGATCGAGTGGCTGATCAGAGGAGGATTGCAGGGATCTCTCTGCTGGTGCATAATTCTCTTGCTTTGCCTGTACTTGGATCTGGGTCACAGTTCTGGGTGGAGGGCCTGGGGCAAGGAGTACTGGTGTGGTGGAGCTTGTAGTGGCTGTGGAGAGGAAATCCTTCTCACAGTTCCAAGACAGAAAAGAGTGCTTGTGGTCACTCATAGACCAGAGCGCAGGCCAGGAAAGGTATACGTACCTCACCCTTGATCATAGCACCTTGGAAGAAGTGAAAATTTACAGGTCCCTAGAAGTATCTCTGAAAACAGATGCACAAAACCCCTGAAGCTTGGGACAGTACATTCTCCACACTGGAAACACATTCCTATCTTAACAAAGAGTTTGTAACTCAAGTAATTGGCTGGGATCATGAGCAAGCAGTGCAAAAAGAGTCAGACCATAGAATCTTTCTTTGGTGACAAAGAAGATCAAAACATACAACCAGGAGAAGACAACAAAGTCAAAGCTCCTATATCCAAAGCCTCCAAGAAAAATATGAATTGGTCCCAGGCCATGGAAGAGCTCAAAAAGGATTTTGAAAAGCAAGTAAGAGAAGTAGAGGAAAAACTGAGAATGATGCAGGAAAATCATGAAAAACAAGTCAACAGCTTGCTAAAGGAGACCCCCCCCCAAAAAAAAAAACACTGAAGAAAATAACACCTTAAAAAATAGCCTAACTCAAATGGCAAAAGTGGTCCAAAAAGCCAATGAGGAGAAGAATGCCTTAAAAAGCAAAATTGTCCAAATGGAAAAGGAAGTCCAAAAGCTTACTGAAGAAAATACTTCCTTAAAAATTAGAATTGAGCAAGTAGAAGCTGGTGACTTTATGAGATATCAAGACTCTGTAAAACAAATCCAAAAGAATGAAAAAATAAAAAAAAATGTGAAATATCTCATTGGAAAAACAACTGACCTGGAAAATAGATCCAGGAGAGAGAACTTGAAAATTATTTGACTATCTGAAAGCCATGATCAAAAGAGCCTAGACATCATCTTTCAAGAAATTATCAAGGGAAACCTCCCTGATATTTCAGAACCAGAGGGCAAAATAGAAATTGAAAGACTCTACCGATCATCTCCTGAAAGAGATCCCCAAAGGAAAACTTCTAAGAATATTGTAGAAAATACCAGAGTTCTCAGGTGAAGGAGAAAATATTGCAAGCAGCCAAAAAGAAACAAGTCAAGTATTGTGGACAGGACAACACAAGATTTAGCAACTTCTACATTAAGGGACCACAGGGCTTGCTATATAATATTTTGGAGGGCAAAGGAGATAGGATTACAACCAAGAATCACCTATGCAGCAAAACTGAGCATAGTATGTCAGGATAAAAAATGGACATTCAGTGAAATAGAGGACTTTCAAGCATTCTTGATGAAAAAACCAGAGCTGAACAGAAAATTTGACTTTCAGATACAAGACTCAATAGAAACATGAAGATGTAAACAGGAAAGAGAAGCCATAATAGATTTATTAAGGTTGAACTGTTTACAATCTGCATGGAAAGATGATATATGCAACTCATGAGTCCTTTTTCGATATTAGAGTAGTTGGAGGGAAAAAATTATATGTACGTATATATAGATATAGACATAGATAGATAGACAGATAAATAGAGGGCACAGGGTGATTTGAAGATGAAGGGGTGATATCTGGAGAATAAAATTAAGGGGTGTGAGAGGATTATACTGAGAGAAGGAGAAAGGGAGAGGTAGAAAGGGGTAAATTATCTCACAAAAAAAAAGCAGACAAGAAAAGGCTTTTATAATGGAGGAGAAACGGGGGAAAGATGAGAGGGATTGAGTGAATCTTATTCTCATTGGATTTGGCTTAAGGAGAGAATAACATACATACTCAATTGGGTATGGAAATCTATCTTACCCTACAGAAAATGGGGGGGGAGGAGACAAAAGAGCAGAAGCATGATATAGGGGAGGGCAGATTGGGGGAGGGGGTAATCAGAAGCAAACACTTCTAAGGAGGGACAGGGTCAAAAGGGAGAATAGAATAAAGGGGGGGCAGGATAGGATGAAGGGAAATATACTTCGTTTTTCACATAACTACTATGGAAATGTTTTGCATGACTACACATGTATAACCTGTATAGAATTGCTTGCCTTCTCAATGAGGGTGGGTGGGGAGGGAGGAAGGGAGAAAATTTGGAATTCAAAATTTTAAAAACAAAAGATAAAAATAAAAAAAATTGTTTTCACATGCAACTGGAAAATAAGATATACAGGAAATGAGGTATAGAAATCTGTCCTGCCCTATAGGAAATTTGAAAGGGAATGGGATAAGAGAAGGTGGGAGGAGAAATAGAAGGGAGGGCAGATTAGAGGTATTCAGAATGCATGCCATTTTGGGGTAGGGGGAGGGGCAAGATGGGGAAAAAATTTGGAACTCAAAATCTTGTGGAAGTGAATGTTGAAAACTAAAAATAAATTAATTAATTAAAAAAATAAATCATCAAGGAAACATGGGTGTCTTTTGCTATTCTGTTATTCTTTGCTTTCTATCAGTCCTGTTACATAATCAATCCACTTTCTTTTCTAATCATATATGTGAAAGAAGTGGCTTAAATAACATGACTAAATAAGTGTCAGATTGGAAAAGAAAGTGGGCTGGTCATATAACAAGACTGAGAGATAACAGATAAAAGACATAGACAAAGGCTTTTACTACACTGAGTAGCCCCTATGTATAAGATTTATGAGAAAGCACAGCCAAGAATTGCACAGGACAAAAAGTTATAGGTGGGCTAAGATCTGCATAGGTTGAGGGGTGTAGCCTTATCTATGAAATCAATGGTTTATTGACATATCAATCAATGAATAAGTACTTATTAAATGCTTACTATGTGCCAGGCAATGTACTGGTGGTATAAGTTTAAAGAATGAAACAATCCCTACCCACACAATGAGATAATCTGAGAACTTCATTAGCTAACACTTTACAGGAACTAGTTTAAAAGACAACTTACAGTTCTTAACCTTTTTTTGTGTCATGGACCCCTTTTGCATTCTAGCAAAGCCTACAGATCTCTTCTTAGGATAATGTTTGTAAATGCATAAAATAAAATGTAGATCACAAAAGAAAATAATTATATTAAAGCACAATAATCAAAATACTAAAAACATAAGTTCATAGACCCCAAGTTAAGAACCCCGACCTACAAAAAGCAAAGTCCCAATGAATATGTGTGTATATCTATACATTTACACATATACTTATATAATATGTATATACATACACATGTGTACCTCACACTTATCTCATGTGTATACATATATGTATACATATATACGTATACAAATATACATAATCAGTCCACTTTATTTTCCAATCATATATGTGAAAAAATTCTCTCTATATATAACATACATATACATATATACATACATGATACACACATACATATATATACACATATATATACACTATATATGTGTGTGTATATATATATATATATACACACCCACTTACAAGATAGGTGCATGTGGTATGGTGTGGATGGCAGGGGTGGCTCAGGGGAATGCCAATTCAAGGGAATGACATGAGTTGTCAAAAACAATTTTTGCCTAGAGATCATTAGTGTCACTGGGGCCCGTCTTACTGCCCAGATCACTGGGTAACAAAGTTATTACTAGGAATTTTTGTACTTAAGGCAAATACTGCACATTGTACCCAGAGGAAGCTGTACAAGTGAGTCCCTCTTTGGTGGGGAGGGGAAAGCAGAACTTGGTGTAGTGGATAGAGTGCTGAACTTGGAGTGTGGGAGACATGAGTTCAAATCCCACTGCAGATGCTTATGAGCTGTGTGATCCTTAGCCAGTCAGTTAACCTCTGTCTGCTTTGGTTTCCTCATTTGTAAAAATGGGGTAATAATAACACTGAGGATAAAGTGAGATAATTATAAAGGGCTTTATAACCTTAGAGCACTATATAAATATTATTAGTACTAAGTGCTAAATTTGTTGTTTCTATGCTGCTAAAGGATAGCCTACGGTGTCAGGGTCCCTTAAATTAGACATCCCTGGGGAAAAAACACAGATCTCATGACTGTTCTGATTTAGAGCATGTCAGTGTCTTGGTTTCTTTCTCCAGTCTTCTTAACTACCTCAATGTACTACTAATTCAGATTATTACATAGTTAATTCATTGGATGAAATTCCTGATTGCCCCTTGGCAAAGTGTGACCTATTTTAAACTAAGAATGGTAAGTTTGTTCTAAGGCCGAGAAGGCTTAAGAGAATGAATTTCAAAATTACTGGCTTTCAGACTACTTTTGCACTTGAATCACAGACTTTTGGAGTTGGAATTATTTTAAAAATCATCTAGTTCAATTCTTTCATTTCACAGACAAGGACCTGAGGCCCAGGGAATCTTGGCTCATGGCTACAACCCCTGGGATTATTCAAGCAGTCTATTCTGCTTGCTGATATTGGCAGTTTATGGTTGTTTCTTCAGTGTCATGGTAATGCAAATCATTGGCAAAGTTTCTACTGGATATAAGATATATATCCAGCATTTCTTTTTCTTATTTGTTAAAACAGGAACCAGACTAACTGTAAATTACTTTTAGGGATTATTATTTCCTTGAAGGTGGGGACAATAATTTCTTATTCTATAAATTTGAGATTCTTAACCTTTTTTTTGTGTATTATGATCCCCTTTGTGAGTCTGGTGAGGCCTATGACCCCCCCCCCCCCTTAGAATCATATTTGTAAATACATGAAGTAAAAAACATAGGATTACAAAGAAAACTATTTATATTAAAATGCAACTATTTTAAAAAGTTCGTGGATCCCAGGTCAAGAACCCCTGCTGTAAACCTATAGCCTATAATATTGTAGCACATAGTCATATTAAAAATGTTTGTAGATAATAAATACACTTTATTCTCCTAGTGTCTAGACAACTGTGGTTTGTGAACTGGTGGGGTAAAAACATTCATTCACACATTAATTCATTGCCATTCATTCATTCATTCAACAAATATTTATTGAATGGTTGAATGTATAAGGCACTGTGCTAGGCCTAAAGATGAAATCAATTGCATTTTTGTGGAAATAGGATAAGATATTTGTTGCCAAAAGTAACATGATTTTTATTGTCTTCTCTCTTAATAGACACACTATAACTGGATGAGCTGACCCTCTCAATAGTGGTTCCTGATTCTAAAGTCATCAAACCCTCATCATTTATCAAAAGATTTTGAAAGTGACACTTCCAGACCTCCTGGCTTGACTATGCTGAATGCTAGACAAGTAATAGCATTTGAATGTCGCCTATCAAATAAAGACAGCTTAAAAATCAGTAGATTTGAGAGAATGATAACATTTTTCTCTCACTTCTATGAATTTTTCATTTTATTCCATAACAGTCAAAATGTGATGTCTGGGTCAGGTCTCTGTCTTCACTTGATTGAACAAAAGGTCGATGGGAAGATTTTCTTAACTTCTATTTGCGATTCAGCTACGGCCTTGATGTGGGGCCTTAAGGGGACCTTCATTCCCAAAGCTCTAGTATCTTCAAGTGAATCTTGAGGAGAAAAGAATGTCTTACTGAAGAACTCTACCCAGAATTAAATTCTTTTCTCCAAAACCTTAGAATTATTGGGACTTTCTTCCCCTGCCATTGATAAGAAGGGATAGTTCAAAAAAAGAATTTCTTTTATTCTCTTTCACACCATTTGTCTGAACCATACAGCTACTAATTTAGAAAAGTTCAGCCATAACTGAACCCCCAAATTCATTGATCCATCTTTTGTAGAAAATAACTCGTTAAAAATTGACCAGTGCTATCAGATTTTAGAAACACTAACCACCTGCATCAACTTACAGAGTCTCAGCAATGGTCTATGAAGTGCCTGTCAACAGACTAAAATTTGGGAAAGAGATGGCACAATGCCACCTTACTTTACTAAAGCAGCTTCTGTTTTTAAACCTCTACCCTTTTGCTCATTTGATCTTTACAATAACCCAGTGAGACAGAGCAATTATCATCTTCCCACAATGAAGAAACTCTGGCTGTAGTAGATACTCATGAAGTTCTAATCTGGACTCCTGAATTTACTGAAGTTACTACTAACTGTATGATTCAAGTCACATTAACCTCTCTGAGCATTAATTTCCTTATTTGTAAAATTAAGGCAATAATACACCACCTACCTTATAAAGTTATAGAGAAAGTACATACTGACTTTAAAGTCAGTGAAGTAAATGTGTTTAAAATGTTAAGTAAATGTGAATTATTATAATTAATTGACTAGTACAAAGTCATGCAACTAATAATTGGCAGAGGCTGAACTAAAACCCATATACCTTGCCTACTAGTAAAATACTTTCTCTATAATATCATACAATGCATATTCTGTACCAAACATATTTACTTTTGCTGATATTTGCCCTTTAACCACAATTACTTGTGTTTTTTGTAGGGGAAGTGGGAGGAGAGAATTTAATGCAAAGGATATGGAGTCAGAATATCTGGGTTAAAATTCTTGTTCTGGTACTTACTACTTGTGTCATCTTGGGTAAGTCATTGATCCTCTCTGAGCCCCAGTTTCCTCATTTGTAAAATGGAGTGGGACTAAATGATTTTTAATGTCTCTTCTAACTCATTCCAATGCTCACCTTTGTAGGATAGAATCCAAAAGTATAAGTATTTCCATGAAATTATCCTAGTTATTAGTTATGATATTTATATATCATATGCGTCTCTGACTTTTCCATAAGGAAGAACTATTTTTCTTTTTCTCAAAGCTAGTACTGACTGTGAGAGCAAGAGAATGTTATCAGCAACATTTCCCTCTATACCGGGAATCTTGGAGAGCCCAAAAGAGTGAGGTATGGCAGTTGTTTGATATATCTTTCAGTCATTTAACCCACCCATGAGGCATATGTGTGTATATACATATATATGTATGTGTGTATGTATATGTGTGTATATGTATACTTACATGTATGTATTTATGTATGTGTGTATGTATTATACATACATATATATCTTTTGAGGGAGAATAAAGAAATTTATCAACATGTACAATCCCCTCTAATCCAACCTAACAAATATTTAAGCACCTATTGTGTGTGTGAATATATATATATATACATATATATACACACATACACATATATATGTACATATACATATACACACATATATACACACGTGTGTGTGTGGTTACATAGACAAAAGTAACATAGTTCCTATACTCAAAGAAATAGAAGAGGGATAAAATATATAAAGAAAAGAATATATACACAATTATTTGAGTGGGGGAGAGAAACAAACAATTAGGAAAATCAGAAAATACTTTCTCGAAGTGACAGAGGTTCTTAATCTGAGATCTGTGAACTTTTTATGTACTTTGATAATTGTATTTCAATATAATTGGTTTCCTTAGTAATTCTATATTTTTAATGTATATCTTTAAAAATGTTACTCAGAGGAGTCCATAAACTTCACCAAACTATCAAAGGGATCCATGACACATAAATGTTAAGAAGAGTTGGTACATGGGTTAAGAAGAAAACTAGGGGATTCTAAGAGGTGAGGAGGGAAGGCATTCTAGGCATGGGGAAAAGCCTGGGCAATAGCTTCCGATAGCATGGAAACTAGAGATGGAATGCTGAGTTTCTGTTACAACAATTGGAGCAGTTTGACTTGAATATAGAGCATGTAAAGTTGAATAATATACAATAATTTATAATCTCTTATTTCATTTTTGTATCAACCTGTATAATCATTTTTTTTCCCTTTGAGCTCTAGTCTATTTATACATGTCAATGGAAGATAAAATATGTGATTTAAAACATCTCCTCATTTTCTTGGACATGTTAGGAAGATTTGCTGTGTTGTGGCAGCTGAGCCTAGAATTGACATTCCCTATAGCAGGGAAGCACAATTAGCAAATCTCTAACTTGAAGAAGTTAGAGATTAAAACTGGGTAGAAGAAAATAGGCAGAGAAGGGTTAGGGAGGGAGAGACTTGGCAGATTTTAAGGCAGCCTTAGGCAGAGGTTAAAGCTAATTCTGTTCTTGATTAGGCAGTGTGGGGGCTTTTGAGCAGTGTCTCCTCATCCCAAAGTCTACACAGCTATATCCCATGTCCACCTCCCAATAGTTCTTCACAGCTCAGAGTGTCATCACAAGTTGAGAAGAAGAGTAGGCATGGAAGGAAGCAGAAAAATGTTGGGAAGAGAAGAAGAAAGGGTCTAGAAAGGGTCTAGAAAAGGCTTCACACTTTAATAAGGACTATACAGTCCTTTCCTGTTCTAAGATATTGATAATAATACAGTGTCACAGAGGGAATAATTTTCAAAAGATTTTTTCAGTTAGTATGGAAGAGAAGGAAGAATAATTAGAATTTTAGATTATACATATTATATATTGTATTTTTTCATTCATTCATTCACTCGCTAGTCCTTGGTAGCATAATGGAGCCTAGATGGAGAGATTCTGATCTCTTATCTTTCTTCTTCATCAGAGAGAGGAAGTTGTAGATGGGCCCTATAGGTAGCCAGAGGAGAAACTTACCATTTACTCTGTTGATCTTAGAGCTAATAATGGCAGTCAAGGGGTTCCATTGTCTATTACAACTCTCCTCTGAAGAATTCACTGCTCTAGTAAAAAGGTATCCAGCCAGGGACTTCCCCTAGTTAAGACATGTCATCCACAGAGTCTCATTATGCCACATTGGAACCCAC
Source organism: Vombatus ursinus (assembly GCF_900497805.2). Lineage (NCBI taxonomy): Eukaryota > Metazoa > Chordata > Mammalia > Diprotodontia > Vombatidae > Vombatus > Vombatus ursinus. The sequence continues at coordinate 2,917,499 of NW_020954557.1, forward strand.
TTTCCTCTGCCCCTACCCTCAGCTACAAGAAAGTCTTGGACACTGAGCCTATATCTGTATCAAGTAAATGAACAACCCAAGCCTGGCATCCTGCTCTTTGACAGGGTTGGGTACCCCCCCCCCCCAAGAGATTACAAAAGGATTTCTGTTTTACAAAAGGTCACTGGTCTAGGAGGAACTATAGCTATTATCCATTTTACTTCACATAATTGATGCTTAAAACATTTTTGTTCAATTTGTTATTGAAATTCAGTGGGATTTTTAAAATCCCTTTAGTTGAGGCTTGAGGTGAACCCTCTAATGCCAAGAGAGGACAGTTGAGGAAACATCACTTGAAAAGCAGGAGAGAAGAGAATGGCAATGATGGATATAAACAGATCACAGTGGAGAACACCTGCTCCCCACAGGCTACTGTAGACAAGCAAGCAGACTTCTTCACTGCCTGTATTCTTAGGGCAACAGTATGGTGGACTATCCATGCCTGACTTACAGAGGACCATAGCATGAGAGACTTTGTAATGTTGGGACTATAAGAGACATTGAGGAATATTTGTTGTGGTACCTTGTGAGACAGCCTGAATTAGGAGAGAGACTACCAGATTTAGTGGCAGAAGACCAGGGTTCAAAAGCTCTGCTGTTTACTCCATTTTGGGGGCTTGGGCAAATTATTCCCCTATCCTCAGACTCCAGTGTCCTCTTGGATAAAAGGAGAGTATTGAACTTAACGAATGCTAAGGTCTTTCTGAGTACTAAATCTATGGTCCAGTGGAAAGATTCTTAGTTTTGGGGTCCAAAGACCCTGGGTTCTATTCTAATTCCAAACATGCTATTTATTCTTGTGTGATGTTAGGAAAGTCACAACATCCTTGGGTCTCAGTTTTCTTTCTGTAAGATGAAGGATTTGGACTAGACGACTTCTAAAGGTTCTCTCCAGTCTAAATCTATGATATCATTGACTATTATTTAAATAAAATGTTTACAGTTTTTTTCTCTCTTTTTAATAAAACTTCCTTTTGACACATTATGGGCAGTGTTCTTATAAGTGGGAGTTAGTGCCAAACTCCTTGCCTATACAGTCTAGATAGATTTCTCCATTAGGGTCCCTGGCTTCTGAATGGGAGCTCAAAGCAAGAGAAGTTTGACATTCTCATAAACTAAGTCAATCAGCAGTCAGAAAACTTTTATTAAATATCTACTACATGCCAGGAACTGTGCCAAATGCTGGGAATACAAAGGAAGGCAAAAGGCAGTAGCTCCCTCAAGGAGCTCACAATATAATGGGGGAGACAACAGGCAAACAACTATGTAGGAAAAATGAGAGAGAATCTCAGAGGGAGGTCACTAAGATGAAGGAGGACTGGGAAAGACTTCTTGTAGAAGGTGGGGCTTTAGCTGAAGTTTGACTTGAAAAAAGCCAGGGAAGCCTGAGATACAGGTGAAAAGGAACAGATTTCCAAGAATGAGGAACAGATTTCCAGGAATGAGGAACAGCTAGTGAAAATGCTCTGAGTTGGAAGATGGGAGTGTCATGTGGGAGGAATATGAAGGAGGCCAGTGTCACTAAAAAGGAGAGCATGCAGAGGGGAGTAAAATGTAAGAGGACTGAAAAGGTAGGAAAGAGTCCAGATATGAAGGGCTTGATATGCCAGAGGATTTTATATTTGATCCTGGAGGTAATAGAAAGCTACTGGAGTTTATTGGATGAGGGGTCACATGGCCGGACCTGCTCTTTAGGTTGATCTCTTTGATAGGTGAGTGGCAATGGAGAGGGGAGAGACTCAAGGCAGCAGACCCACCAGCAGACTACTGCAATAGTCTAGAGGTGAGATGATGAATTCCTGCACCAGGGTGGTGGAAGTGTCAGAGGAGGGAAATAAGTTAGCTCCTTCAAACCAGAAGCATCTGGAACAATAGGGTTAACCTTGAATTTGGCTTCTGTGCTCTCACCACAGTAATCTGACCTTCTGGGACTTGTGCAAAATACTCAGCAATTGAAAGCTTTTTCTGAAGCAATTCAAATTGGTTTCTCATCAGAGATTAGTATCATTTGGACATTTTTTCAAAGTTGCTAATGAAAACCTCACTTTGGCTGCATAAGGAAGAAGCCAATTATTGCTCTACAGTTACTTAGTTCTCTCTAGCCTACAATTGAAGTTCTGGGCAGAAAGAGTCCTGAGGATGAGCTTAATTGGTTCACTGAGTGGCTTGCCAGAGTTCTTAAACTTGCAGAGCATCAATTTAAGTAATTCAATTGTGTGATGGCACATGGAAGTGGTAGGAAAGACATGGTGCCACAGTTTATTTTTTAAGTGTAATTTTAAAACCTAAACTCTGGAAACAAACATTCATTTAAACCTACTTCCACTAAATGCAGACCTAAGAAAGCACACTCTTAAAATAGGGTCCTTTTCAGGATGACATCTTGACTCCAGCTGTTGGCCAAAAGAATGATTTACTTCTCCCAAAGATGGCATTTCCAAGCAAATTTGCCCTGGTTTTTAGTGGACAAGACTGCCTGTGTTTCACTTCAGCAGGGCTGCTTTTTTTCCTGAATGCTGAATGCAATGACTTCCAGTAATGAAGAGAAAAAAAAAAATTGTACTCAGCTTCCAAAGGAAAGATTTAGATTCAAAACCTTTAGCAGATCTCTAGGAAAGAAGCAGTGTTTTTCAGCTCTAAGGGAAGACATAGCTGTTTGCATAGGTATCTCTCTGATTAGAATATGTATTTCCAGCACTCATCACTTAGCGCTGAATCTGGAACATAAGAGATGCTTAAGAAATGTTTGTTGATTGACTGACTTTCACAGTATCAATCATCTGCTTAACAACATCTGATCACTTTCCATTACCTACAAGATTGAATCTTTCCAATCTTGTCACATAATTCTCCTTTTCTGTACTCTACACTTCATCCAAATTGGATTACTTGATGTTCTTCACACAAACCTTGCACTTTTTGGATTCTGTAATTTGGCTCACCTTTTTCTTGTGCCTAGAATCCAACTGCTTATCTCCAGTCCCTCCCCCATTTCCACCCAAACCTCATAAAAAGTCATCTAATCCATGAAGCTATCTCTGATGCTGTCAATTTTTAATCACCTTTCTTCCCTTGGACCTCATAAAGTACGTTGTTTGCACCTATTGTATATGTGCAAAATTTATTATTTTCTATTATGGCCTTTTGTACTCATTTTATCCTCCTAATTGACTGTAATTTGTCTCTATCCATCAAGCTGTGTGGTACTCTGCACACTGAAGGTGCTTAATTTGTTTGTTGATGTGAATTGTTTGGATTAATTTTAAGTACAAGCTCTTCATCCTGGATTTAAAAGACCTCCATAGTCTCACCACACCCTATCCAATTTATCTCATGATAACCCAATATATGCACTTAATGACTTATGTAATTAGAGAATCAGAAGAGGTCAACCTCAAAGTTCAAGTAGCCTAATTCCCCACTAAAAATGTTTTTCCTTATTTATCCTTTTCCATTTCCCTTGTCACCATTCCAGTCTAGACCTTCTCTACTTGAAACAATCTATTTTTGCAGTAATGGGACAATTTGGCTCCCTGCCTCCAGGCTTTCCTCATCCAAATCAATCTGCATACTTAGGAGGATTAATCCTATACAACAAAGGGGAAAGAATTTGTCATAGATTAGAATATTTTCTGTGTAGGTGAGACCTATTTCCTTTAGTACTTAGAAGGAATTAAATATGATCAGTTCTGCCATGACCTTTGTTTAAAAAATTGAAATGTATTCTGATGTGCTTGATATCTTAGGGAACAATTTGAGTACAATAAGAATTTCATTTTTGCTTATGCTCAATTTCATCCCTGAGAAATAGGAAGAATGAAGAGAGCTGCAATCAGATGAATTGAGCCCTGTACTAATACAAAATGTACACACCTCAAACATTTACTAGCTACACCAGTTTACCTTGTATGTTAACCAACAAGGTTGTATTTTGTTTATTCATTCTCAACTTTTTCATCCAAAATTGAATGAATCCTAGAGTTGTACCTTGAAGTGACTGCCCTCTCGCCCCACAGCCTGGGCCCATAATGATGGTGGTGGCACTGGGAGACTCAGAGTAGCAGCCCAAGGCTATGGATAATTCCAGTATTTATTGTAGCATTTATGTATTCCTTAACCATTTAACACATACAAAACCGGCTACTGTTTTTGGTAGATTTTTACACTTTTTTATGTGTCACTGATGAAGTTTTTGAGTTGTGCTCCTAACTCCATTTCCTCTATAAGTCTTGTGGGACTTGAAAGTGAGGAAGAAGTAAATGACTACCTATAGCCTATATCAATCATTCAACAAGTGCTTTTTAAGCACCTACTATGTGCCAGGCTCTGTGATATGTATTAAAGATACAAATACAAGGATAAAATAGTTTCTTATCTCTAGTAGTTTGCAATATAACAGGGGACATGTACACATATAAGTATACAGAAAATGCATACAAAGTAAATACAAGGTAATTTGGGGGTTGTTAGTAGGTGTATTTGTAGCATGAGACAATCAGGCCTCACATAGAAGGTGGTACTTGAGCTGAGTTTTAAAGGGAGATAGAATTCTAAGAAGCAGAGGGGAGGAGGGAAATACTTTTTCGGCATGGGAGCACAGAATAGTTATATTGAATGGTAACCATGAAGGCCAGTAAGTAGAATAGTTTGGCTCAGCCACTGAGAGTGTGAGGGAGAGTAACGTATAATCCAAAAGGAGTTTGAATTGTGGTTAGATCTGTGCTTTACAAATACCATTTTGGCAATTGTGTGGAAAATGGCTTGGAGAGGCAAAAGACTGATGGAGGGGTGAAAGGTAATTAGGAGGCTATTGTAATTGTTCAAGTGAGAGCTAATGAAAGCTATGGTATATATGAGTGAAGGAAAGGGTGCAAATGTGAGAGATTTGGTGGAGAATATTCACTATGGGGGTGGGGGAGGGAGATCAAACTATAGAGGTTGACCCCAAGGTTTTGACCCCAAGTGCCTAGAAAATGGTAGTACTTTCCATAGAAATAGGGAAAGTAGGAAGATGGATGGGCTTTGAGGGGAAGATTACAATGTCTGCTCTGAATATGTTGGGTTTAAGATGCCTATGGAAATATGCAAAAATCAGTTGGTGATTCAGGACCGGAGCTCAGAAGAAAAACTAGGAATCTTTACAATCTGCCTTTAATTTACCTTTCCAGTTGTGTTTTACATGACTCCCTTTTATGTACTCTACAATCCAGCCAAACGATCTGGACCTAAACTCATCCCCATTCTATGTAGCCATTCAAGCTAGTTCTGAAACCTGGCATGGATTCCCTCTACATCTTTGCCTTTTGAAATTCTTCTCTTTCTACAAGGCTAAACTCAAATGCCAACTCCTCAATTAAGCTTTCTCTGATCCCTGAAGCCTGAAAGTGATCTTTAATTCATAAGATCATAGGATTAGAGTTGCAAGGAACTTCTGAGTTCATGTGGTCCAAGACTCTCATTTTGTAGATGAGAAACTGAGGCCCAGAAATGTTAAGTGACTTGCCAATGGCCACAGAGACTATAAGGAGCAGAGCCAGGATTTGAACAGACTTCATCTGACTCCTAATCCAACATTCTTTCCACTACTCTACCTCTCAACAAGCATTTATTAAATACCTGCTGTGGACTAGGCATTGTGCAAAACACTAGAGTTTTTTTTTTTAATGCACATTGAATCTCTCCTTTACCCCCTATAATAATGATAATAATAGTAATAATAATAATAATAGCAATTGCCTAGTGCTCTAGTGTTTGCACAGCCCTTTACAAATGTAATATTACTTTACCCCCACAATAACCCTGAGAGGTAGCTACTAATACGACTACTCCTACTACTCCTCCTCCTCCTCCTCCTCCTCCTCCTACTACTACTGCTAGTATTATTATTCCCATTTTACAGATGAGGAAACTGAGGCAGATAGAGGAGATAGAGGTTAAGTGATTTGCTCAGAATCACAAGCTAGTAAGTATCTGAGGCAGGATCCAAACTCAGGTATTCCTGTCTCCAAGTCCAGTGTCACTAGCTATCTCATATGCTAGCTAGATGCTATCACATTCTACCTGTAATCATACTGCATATATTCTACACATATTGCATTATACTTCTGTAAATATATCATGCTAAACATCATGGTTGAAAAGATTAGTTTTCTTTTTAACAAAGACATGTTGTCTTGTTCTCTTTTTTACCCCAAATACATCGTTCCTTGTATTATTCCTCTATACATGCCCTGAAGACAGGTCTGTTTGCTCTTTCTTGCTTTTTATAACAGTATGCATAATGTCTAACATAGTAGGTGCTTTTTAAAAATTATATTTTTTTGCAGGAGGGAAGAGGGATTAGAACAATAATTTTAATCAATGTTGGTGAACTCCCAATGTAGATATTCTCTCCACTAAGGGAGATCAGACTCACTGGTCACTTAGAACCTTAGAAAGTGTCCTGGACCACAGAGAGATTAAGTGATTTGTTTAAGTTTATGCCTGTGTAAGAGGTAGGTCTGGAATCCAGGTTTTGGATCCAAGGTCAGTCCTCTTTCCCATTGGTATCAAACTCAAATAGAAATGGATCCCTGCAGGCACAGACTGACCTTGAAAACCACAAATTAATGTTATCTAAGTTGTATTGTACTTTTATTTAATTTATAAACATTTCCCAATTGCATTTTAATCTGATTTGGACTAAATTCTGAAGTTTTGTGGGCCATTTGCAGCCCATAGACTGGGTCTTTGACTCTGCTCTACTCTATAAATCGATCTGCCTCTCAGTGCTTAATAATATTGATTTAACTGAATAGAATTCAACACATCCTTCATGAATCGAGCTGATGGGTGTGCCACACGAACATAATTTTATCTGGATTTTTACATAGCTTTGGATAGAGAGCTGGGTTCAAATTCTACCTCTGACACTGTACTGGCTATGTGATCTTGGGCAAATTATGCAATGTCTCAGTACCTTCAGGCAACTCTCTCTCTCTCTCTCTCTCTCTCTCTCTCTCTCTCTCTCTTTCCCTTTCTAAATACTTAAAAATTTTATTTTTTATTTTTAATTTATGGAATAAAACAAGCATTTCCATAACATAGTATAATAAAAAGATGATTGCACATGATACTGCAAATCGATTGTGTACAGCTTGCTATTCCTTTTAGATATATAATAAAGTTCTCATGTAAATTTCTTTTTTCTTCTTTTTTCCTTTTTTTTCTTCTCTCCCCATCCTATAGATGGCTATTATTAGACACAAATAGGTATGCACACACACACACATACACACACACACACTCATACATATATATGTAAAATTTATTCTTTATACTCTTCTATTTATCAGTTCTTTCTCAGGGAAATGATTTAACAAGCTGTGATATATGATTGTGATGGAATACTATTGTGCTATAAGAAATGATGAGCTCAATGATCTTAGAAAAACAGGAAAGACTTGCATGAAATAATGAAGAGCAAAATGATCAGAACCAAGAGATCATTGTATACAATAAAAGCAATTTTGTTTTAAGAATGACTTTGAGCAAATTAATCATTTTGACTTTTATAAATACCCAAATTAATTATAAAGGACATACGAAGAAAGATGCATTTTGTACAGGCAACTCTCCACAGCTCCAAGTTGCCAAGAAGATGCAGGGCTGCATTGGCAGAGGGAGTTTCTCACTGGGAGCTTCTTATACTTATTAGATCATATGTTCCTCCCTGCCCCTCTCCCCCAAAAGAAAGAAAAAAAAAGAAAAGAACCTATCATAGATGCCAAAAGCAAAGAAGGTTAACTATAGAGTAGATGCCACAGGCTAATTATTACTTTCAGCAACTCATTCTGAAGAGAAATAGAATTTACAAACAGATTCTATATCAGGGGTTCTTAACCTTTTTTTAAATGTTTGTCACTGATCTCTTTGTGGTCTGGTGAAACCTATGGACCCCTTCTCAGAATCATGTTTTCAAATGCATAAAATAAAGAGATTACAATAGAAAACAGTTATATTCAAATATAGTTATCAAAATATTTTTTAAAAGTTCACCTACCTCAGATAAACAACTCCTGTTCTTTATTATGAATCAAAATGGGGTTTCCATATGAGGTTCCATTTAAAAATAGAAGTAATACAATTAATATGATGAAGCGGTGTTGTATAATAGAAAGAGAAGTGGATTTGGAATCAGAGAAACCAAGTTCAAATCCCAGCTGTATTATTTCTGTTTGGTCCTAAAAAAGCACTTCATTTAGGTTACTGGGGTTGGGGAGATCCAGGGCTTAGTTGTTTTTTTTGGGGGGGGGCTTAGTTTTCTTATACATCAAATGAAGGGGTTGTATTAGAAGATGATCTCTAATATCCTTCTTTCTTTAAATCCCATGATCCCATCATCCTAGAACTTCAAATATTGATTTTAAGATTAATCTAACATGTAGCACAAAGAAAACCCACTACTAGTAAATGGAGCAGCCCCTGAGACAGAGCTATAAAAATAGATTCCATGAAGTATGGTGAAGCATATATACATATATACACAATACACACACATATACACACACACACACACACACAATTGTAAAATGCTTAGCACAGTACCTGGGACATAGTAAGCACTATAGAAATGTTGTTGTTCAGTTATTCAGTCACATCTGACTCTTTGTGACCCTGTGAACCCTACTATTCATGGGGTTTTCTTGTCAAGGATACTGGAGTGGTTTGCCATTTCCTGCTCCAGTGGATTAAGGCAAATATAGGTTAAGTGACTTGTCTAGGTCCATACAGCTAGTAAGTGCGATTCAAAGGTCAAGATTTGAAAGTAAGATCTGAATTCAGGTCTTCCTGGCTTCAGGCCCATTGCTGTATCCACTGAGCCATTTACCTGCCCCTATATAAGGGTTAGCTATTATTATTATTATTATTATTATTATTATTATTATTTTATGATTATGTAACTATATAATATAATCATTATATAATACATATCATTATATAATGATTATATTAAGGGTCACTCACGTGTAAGAACCACAGTCATACAGAAGTATGCAACCACTCTAGGTCTCAGTTTATAAAATATATTTCTAAAATAATATAAGAAAATAATACACAATAATATCATATATATTATGTACACTATATTTATATATATCATATAAAATGAATTTATAAAATAAAAGGTTTAGCTCAAGTTGCCTCCTGACTTTCTGATTGATTGATTGATTATACAGAGACTTGAACCCAAACTTCAAGACTATTTCTCTATCTACTATACCATGTTGCTTCTTGATTTATTTAGCTAATTAAAATAAGAATGATTTGCCCCTTGCTTATGTAGAGAGATCCAGGGACTGGAAAAGCTTCAGTGATCTTGGCACAAAGCAACCTGTAGAACATTTCCTCCATTCTTTTACCCTTGAAAACTTTTGTCTCATTCCTACAAGAGGAATGGAAAATCAGATGGGCAGGATGCTGTAGGGCTGTCTGGCCTAAACGCTTATATTTAACCAAAGCCTCTTATGTGAAGGAGGGTGCTTCATCACACATTCTGACTCATCCTCCTAAACAATCATCTTTGTTTCCTCTTAAATCATCCACTGGATAGAAGAAATTTTGACTGCAAGTGTCCAGAATAGTAATTTTTACCTTCTGTAGACTATGTTTTACTATCTAGCAGAAGTCTCTGAAACCAGGGGACACTTAGGCAACCCTGTGAGCAAGGTGACCTAAATGAATGCCTTTTGGCCTTTACATGATTTGAAAGTCAGTGTCTCCAGTTAACTTCACACCCAAATTATGCCCTTTTCCTGCCGCTTTAGTTAAAGTGAGTAGTCTTAAACTTTAAAAACAAGTTTACTGAAAGTATGGATTTTGGTTTGTGTTTTGTGTTACTAGTCCAGAGCTGAAATTGGATCATCGGATCATTGACCTAGAGCTGGAAGGGACCTTGGAAGTCATTTAATCTAAACCTTTCATTTCAGTTGAGGTTAACTGAGGCTTACTGGAGTGCAGTGCTCTGTCCAGAGTCATACAGGAAGTAGCAGTACTAGAGTTAAGTGACTCGCCCAATGTAGTCAGCAGCGGACGCGAGATTTGAACTCAGGTTCTTTGAGGACAGAGTCAGTGCTCCTTTCATGTGCCACATAAATCAGAAAGCGTCTCATAGGATTTCAGTTTGGAGCTGCCTTATGGGACTTTTTTGTGGGGTGGACCCAATGAGACTTGTAAATACTTCATGCTGGAATCTAGCAATTAGGACCTTACCCCCAAAACCTACTGAAGTTCCATAGGAAGAGATTGGGCTGAATTGTGTTTGGGAAATATTTAACATGTTTAAAGATCCCTACTTGGTTGCTGCCACAGAAATGATCTCTAGCACCAATATTCTTAAGGTGATGCACCAAGGTTGCAAATTATCAAATGCATTAATATAAAAAGAATAAAAATTGTAGGTGACCCCGAAAGACCAGTGGAAAAGTATATAATAGGCATCAGTGGACTGCAGCATGTTAACAATGACTCGTGCATACATAACAGTATCAAGGCATCATCAAATCTGTGTATCACAGGCAAAGGAAGTGGGCTGGCCATGTTTTGGTGGTGAGACCATGTTTTGGGGGTGAGAGATAACACAAGTGGATAGTCTAAGAGTTCCACTGGTACAGGAAGGCCTCTTCCATAGAGGATTTCTCCTCCTCTATACAGAATGTATGATAGGCCATGGACAAGAATCACACAAGATGAGAAGGCATGTAAGGGTTATGACTTATATTAGTGGAGGCAGTGTCTGCGTTATTGAGCTATTGGTGTGCATTGAAGTTAAATACATGTCTGCCAACCTCCCATCAGTGTTGATGAAATAGTCTACAATAATAATAACAAAGATGAATTTTCAAAAGCCTTTAGGGCTTGGGTGAACATATATAGTTTTACTGTGAGAGGAAAGAGAGCATAGGACTTAAGATGTAGTTTACTACCTCCGTGACCATGTATAAATCACTTATCCTCTCTGAACTTCAGTTTCCTCATCTGTAAAATGAGGATGATCATGCTTCCATTATTACTGCAAAAGATTGTTGAGAGAAAAGTGTTTTACTATAAATAGCTATATAAATGTGAGCTATATTCATTATTATTTTCATATTGCATTCCGTAGTTCAAATTCTTGGTATTTTCCATATCTTAATTTCCAGAATTCTATGCTTTCATTCAGGGAAATGAATAGTCAGAATTTAGGAGTATACTCAGACCATGTGGCACCATTTCAGGAAGGCAGTTTGTTTCCTTGGAAAGAGTGCTTGGAGTTCAAAGGAACTGGATTTTAGTTCCAATTCTGCCATTAACTATTTCTGTGACCCTTGGGAAAATAACCTTTTTGGGTCTCAGTTTCATCATCACCTCTATGCTATCTTGTATCTATGGCCATTAAGTTCAAATCTAGATGAATACAGGTTATCACTGACTTGCAGCTCGACTTATGAATGACTCATACATATGAACAAGTGTATCCTCAGATCCTGTGGGAAGCACTCTATTGTTTCCCAAATCAGAACATGTAGGGGAATCATCTAGAGGAACCCAATAATCTAGAGGTATAGATCCAGAGGTTTAAAAATATTACTGGACCCTAGCTGTATATTCTGTTCCTTATCCCTACAAGCAGTCAAGAACCTCTGCTCCTCCTGAGTTACTGCCATCACTCGGATGGGGAATAGTTCTCCTAGAGTTCATTTCCCCATTGAAACAATGTTATAGAGGATGGTGAGATGTACTTTGATACTATTACTGTCACTCAAAGTACATTATGGGTTAAGGAGGTTCTTATGAGCTGAACTGGGAACCAAATAACCATGTATTAAGTTATTTTTATGGGAAAAAATATGTTTTGGGCTTCTGAAAACCCACTTGCAAAGGTAATTTGCAACCTATCTACACATGAGATACTATCTGTTTTACCTGATAAAGTTCACAGAGTTATTTTTCCTGTCCTATGCAAACATTGCTTTGGTAATCTGTAATCTGCAATAAGTGAAATTTTAAAGATATTCATTTAATTTGCTATAATGCTGAATTAAATGCTGAGTTAGAAAAGGGGATATTATACATTAAATAAAAATGGCTAAATATGCCCTGTGATTTCAATGACCCAACACAAGGAATAGGTTATGGCTTGAAAAGAATACCTGATTCTTGAATAAAGTTGGGTCATTGTGAGAATAAAAATGGGGTAATATTTGTAAATAGCTTTGCAAACCTTAAAGCACTATATACGTGTTAGCTATTATTATTAACTATTATTGAATACTTGTAGGAAATTTTCTTCTCTTGTAGAACCAGTAAGGTATTGAAGATGCTGAATGTGACCAGCACCAAATAACACACATACACACACACACACTCAAAGTGACTATATCTTAACAGATAGGAAATAACTTTTGAATTAGCTATAACATTCAAATCATTGATTAGTTAGATAAAAGATTAAATTTAATACCAAATTACAAGGAAGAGAAAAATAAGTTGTAGTGTGAGGTTAAAATAACTCTAACTTGAATAATTTATTTGAACATACTATTGATGGTTGATGGATAAAAGAACAAAAACTGACACAGATTAACAGTTTTACAAAGAAGTTTAACTGATGCAAATCAATCACCACAATGAGAAACTAAATAAACTTAGAAACTGTTTTAGTAAGAAGTGACACCATTTGATCTCCTTGCAATGGGCATACAGATGGTAATCAAAGATAGCACCAATTTATAATACAAGTTAATTTGTAAAGTCTTATGGAATAGGGCAATGGAAGCTGATGATTATCTCATGAAAAAGCAATATATAGTAGAGGAAAAATAGGCTTACAGAAAGTTTGGTATGAGACCATCCTAAGATCATTAAATGAGGAAACTGAAAGAATAGCATATAGACAAAAATGTAATATCTGTGGAGATTTCTATTAAGAAAACAATTTGCTTTCTCCATCTAAGATAGTGGAGCTATCACATTTTGATTTATAGATCCCTAATATTAACCCTGAGGATGTAAAAATGGAACTAGGTAAAACAAAGACAAGAAGTTCAGCTGTACAAAAGCAGCTATATACAAAGGAGGTCTGTGCAGCAATTAACACATTTTTGAATGTGTTGAGGGATCGAAGTTCAAGACATATGAAAATAGGAAAAGTACCAAGTGCCTAGTATGTATGATTCCTAGCAAATAAAGGTAATCAAGAAAGTATCAGTAACTGTTGACTAATATGTCTACTTTCCCATCTCTACAAAATTGTCCTTGTATTAATATACACATGTGTTGAGGGCATCTTTAATGAAGATATGAGAAGGGAACAGCCAGGTTTTGGAAAATGATAATTCATGATAGGCCACATCATTATAGTCATAGAGTTGGCAGAAAGGTACAGAAAATAGTACAGCTTACTGAGTTTAAGTTTGTTGATTATGAAAAAGCATTAGATCCTATAAAATACTTCAAATTCTAAGAGATTAAAAAAAAAGAACACAGAAATATCTGTAGCAATTTTTTTTTGTTTTGACAAAGAACTGGAAACCAAGGGGGGGGTACTTATTCATTGAGGAATGGCTGAACAAATTATGGCATATGAATGTAATGGAATACTATTATGTCATAAGAAGTCATAGGAAAGGGATAATTTCAGAGAAACCTAGAAAGACTATGAACTGATATAGAGTGAAATGTGCAGAACCAGGAGAACAATGTATACAACACTAAAAATAATCTAAATACAAGTATCTTTGAAAGACTTAAAAACTCAAATCAAAACAACGACCAACCACAATTCCAGAAGCAGGATAATGAAACATGATACACATTTCCTGATAGAGAGGTGATGGACACAAGATGCAGAACAAGACATATATTTTTTGACAAGGCCAATAAAAGGATTCTTTTTTTGCTTAACTATGTATATATAATTTTTTACAAGTTTTTTTTTCTTCTCCCCCATAGAGGGGGGAGGTAAGAATAAGAGAAAATCAATGCTCATTAATTCAAATAGAATACAATGGAATACAGTTTTAAAAATGTTGTCTTAAAGACTGCTCTATTAAGACGTTCCCCCACGTTTATGTTAAAATCATACATACAAAATACCTTGACAGATGAAATAACAGAGATATCTTCATTGTATAACTATCTGATTATTAATATAAATAAGGATAAAACCTGGAGACCTACTCGCCAAAGGTATTTTTCATTAACATTGAGGTCATCTGGAATACAGTCCAAATGGAAGAGGGACTCCCTATAGATGGTGTGGTACTTCAGATACTCCTGCTTGCAAATTACATTATGCTAATTGTATCAAGCCCTGCAACCTTGCTGACCCTCTTAAATTATATTCATATTCACTTGAAAAATTTGGCTTAACTGATCACATGAGAAAACAGAATCTTATAAAGAAAAATAGCAAAATTCAAAAGAAAGAAATTGGGCTGAATTATGTTTGGAAAATCATATAACATGCTTAAAGATCCTGAGATGTCTTCTGCCACAGAAGCTCAACTTTAACATCAATATTCTTGAGTAATACTCCTCCTAAATAATATTCATAATCACTTAAAATTTTAGCATAACTAGTCATATAGGAAAAACCAAGTGGATGAAGAATATTTATTGCTTACTTTGATAGAATATGTAATTGTATTGACTGTCCACAGAGCTGGTTCACAAATATATAATCTTGGACAGATACTTGGATGAACAATGATCTGACCCCACAATTCAGTTGGAAGAAGATTGGGCTGGATTGTATCCAGGGAATTTATACAACTCTTTTAATGACTTGAAACTTTTTCCTGAAACAAAAATCTGTGTGTATGTTTTTTTTTTGTCAACACCAATGTTCTTCTGCTGAGAGTATGTGACTGTAAATCTTCAGATACCAAAATCTCTAAAGAATCAGTTTTACAGATTACTCAAAAGGTAATGATGAGTGTAAGTAGGCTGTAGCATAGTATAAACACACAACTGTACACAAGAACAAGAATAAAAGATATCATTGAAGGAATATCTGATCAGAAAAGGAGTTGGGTCAGTCATGTAGCAAGAGCAATGAATAAGGATTGGATGGAAAGCCTGTGTGGTCCACGAGGTAGCTATTCAATGTCAAGAGACCTAAGTGGAATCTCTTACCAAAAGGATTTCCTATGGAGAATTTAAAGGCAGATCTAAATAAAAAGTACACAGGGTGGAGGCATAGAAGGACTGGATGGATTAAATCGGACACTTTGATGATTCATGAAGTATCTTTGCTTTTCTGTGAGATTAAATTGTCTTTATTCTATATGTACTTGAGGACCATGTCTACTGTACCTAGGTTAATCAGCTTGTCTTTTAATTCTCTCAAAAGTTAATTTTTGATCAATGATTTGATTAATGAATCTCAATATGACCTGGGTTGTCTAGATCAGTGATTTCAAACTCAAATATATCTGTATATAAGTATCCCTGTGGACTGCATATAGACCTAGTTTTAAAATGTATTATTATCTATGTTTTATTATATCTTTATTTATTTTTAATATTTCACAATTGCATTTTAATCTGGTTCAGGCTGTACTTGAGAGAGTTACAGGCAACATGAAGCCCACAGGCTGTGTCTGTGACGCCATCATCTAGGGTCTTTATGATGAACCAGTTATGTGTATCATGAAGATGACCAGAACTGCATTTATTATTTTTTATAATGTACTATCTGCTTACCAGTTAATTTAGTTGTCTGCATAGATGGAGCTATTTATTTGACATGTACTTTTAGTGTCTCCTACACTGCCATACGTTCTATAGATGCTCACTAAATATTTTTGGACTAAGACATTTTCAAGACATTGTTTATTCTGTATAATTATAATCTTGAAATTCTCCTATTGTTCCTCCCTCTCCTTAACCCTATTCCCCCCCAAAAAATGCCATAGAAAAATTAAATTTTTAGAAAGAAAAAAATTACAAAAAGAATAAATTTTATTTAAGCAAGGATGGCTTTGTAGGTAGTCATCTAATAATGATTTGATTTCTGGGGTATAGGGCATAACAGTTATTATTGAAAAGAGAATTTATATAATGCCTGAAGGTTTACAAAGCTGTTCACTCAGAATTTGAACACAGGTCTTTTTTGACTCTACTTGCAACATTCTTTTTCCATGACCCTGTACTTCCATTCTGCCCTCCCAAATACCTTTTACCAGCCCAGTAATGCCTGAAATTCCAGAATTAGACATTTATTCCTTTGTCTTCTGCATACATCCTGGGAGCGGTAAGTTAAAAAAAAAAAGAATAGATAAAAAAAATTAAGTCTAATCATTTTTCTTATACCTTAGTATGAATTGAATTTATTAGATCTCTTTTTTGATAAGGGAAAACAATACAGTATAAGTTTATTTATCCCCTGAGGTAAAGAGAGATTAAGCAATCAGTGTAGAAAAAAAAATTAGATGTAACTGCTTCATAATTTTGCCTCAAGTCATCTTTACTGGTGTAGAAGATGGCAAACTTTGCCAATTTACAACAGATAAAGGTACTTTGGTTCTCTAAGCTACCACAGTGGTGTCCTCTCACATTTCCCAGGGGAAATATGCTTTGCATAAAATCCTGCAAGCTAGGATGAAAAGAAAGGAAATGGATCTTACCCAGTAGGCCTTGTATCATCAATGGCTCTGTCTAATGGGATCAAATCACTAAGGTAGACATTGAAGTTTCCTTCTTTCCATCTTCTTTTTACCTCTTTCTCCTTTCCAGGGGGAACTATTACAGGGTTTCCAAACTGGCCTGGCGCTTTGGGATTCCTTGGAGAAAGTGTCACATCAATGTTCAATACTGGATGCATTCCAAGGTCTTCAGGTAAATGCATTTCCCCCCCAATTTGATTCTGTATCATGGACTGGTTCTTAATAGCTAGGCTGACTCTTGTGAACTCTGAACCTCCAGTCAGGGTTTGGTTGGTTTGGTTGGTTGGAGATACCCCTATTTTCTGTGGAGCACCTAAAAGGAAAGATGTCTGACTTCTATTCTTTGGAACGTGCCTTCCTTGACTCTCCTCCAGTGTCTTAGAAAAAATTACTAGATTGTCTTTGGAATTGGGCACCTCTTTAGGTTGTGTTTTCATCTCCTCCTCTTTGGTTATGATCACAATGTGGCTTTCAAGGAAATTGAATTTCTTCCCAAGATCCACTTTAGCCCCATCATTCTTTGGCAGGCTTTCTACTCTTATTTCATTTACAGATTGGGTCTTTAAGTGATCTCTGTTGGCAACAAACTTGGACAGGGAAGGATTCCTGTCTAATTGAACCTCATTCCCATTTATTTCTTTGGCCCCAGTCTCATTTCTGTTTAATGCTATGGTTTCCCCAGATTTTGGCACTGTTGGGTCAGTGTGGAATTTCCTACCTGTTTGCCCTCCAGGTGCCTCTGGTTTGGAGTCATCTGGTTGAGGGGCAGTAGTCCTTTTGGAGCCCAATTTATTTGCCCCTTCAGATGCTGCTGACATGACTGTACTCTTCTTCAGTGGCACCCCTCGATTGGCGTGGGAAGGTACTCCATATGTTAATTTTACCAGGGAAATTTCTTTTGTTCCTAGGAATGGAGTTTTCTGGGACCTGCTGGAAGCTTTTTGTTTTTTTCTCATCAGGACCGAGGAGTTACTAACTTTAGAAGTGTCCTCCCTGCCTCTCTTCAGCGGGGAAAGGGAAGGTGGTGGGAAGCTCTTCAGGTCTACTAGTCCCCAAACAGGGACGGGGTTTCCCTTTCCAGGGATTTGTTGCGCGGTCCATTCTTGCTGCGGTTTTTCTGCGTGGTCCTCAGCCTTCAACAGCGTGTTGTCTGTCTTCCTAAAGTTTTCTCTGCCCCATTTCCCCCTTTCGGATCCTTTCATGGGACGCTTGGCTTCCCTTCTGCTGCTGTGGGGCATCTTCTCTGGATCTCTCAGAACTTTGAATTTTTCTCGGCCCCTCCGGATGAGGTCTTCCTTGAGGACCCTCGTGTTCATCTCACTGAATGAGAGACGGAGAGCTGCCATGTCAAACAGCAGCCAAATGACAGAAGCGACGAATATAAAGACCAGAGCTCTCCTGCTTCCTCGGAAAAACTTCCAGATCTTGTTCATCGTCTCAGGGTTTGCCCTGAGGCTTCTCCTCCCTGCCTGGGCTGCTTACCTGGAACTGAGCGGCGGCGGCGGCAGCAACAGTAGCAGGAGCAGCAGCAAAAAAGAAAAAGAAAAAAAAAAAAAAACTCAGCTCCCCCCCCACCCCACCCCCTCTCCCTGTAAACTCAGAAGGAACAGCAGTCTGGGTGGTGGTGGGGGGTGGGGGGAAGCTCAGCTCCTGCTGCTGCTTGTCAGTCTCTGCCTGCGTGGCATTTCACAGCAGACCATCTATGCGTCCTCAGCCTGCCCTGGTTAAACCCCTGGTAAACATTGGCATTAGGCACCAGCAGAGCTGTAAATTCCAGCCCCACGGTAGCTTCCGGTATCGCTTGTCTGGTTGAACTGGTGTCCACGTTCTGACAAGCCCAGTGGAAGGTTGGGGCTCAGCTGTTTCTTCTCCCCTCCCAGTTCTCCTTCTTCAAATTGTAACTCAACACCACTTCACATAAGGAAACCATTTCAATCCATTACCCAGAAAACTTTATGCCACTCTCACCTTCCCAACTGTGTAATCTTTCTTTTCTTTTCTTTTTTTCTTTTGTTCTCTCTCTCTCTCTCTCTCTCTCTTTCCCTTTTCCTTCCTCCCTCTCTCTCCCTTCCTTCCTTCCTTCCTTCCTTCCTTCCTTCCTTCCTTCCTTCCTTCTTTCCTTCCTTCCTTCTTTTCCCTTTCTCTCTTCCTCAAGTAAAAAGAGTGTGATCTAACTACACTTATAAACCTCCCTAGCCCTGCCCTACTCCTTAACCTTCTTTTTCTTGGGTGCAATGACTGATATAACTTAGCAATCAGTTATTGTCTGTAATGTTTCTAGTTCCTGATGTAAAAGCATGAAAAAGGAATGCATTGCTTTTTAATTGTAAAGAATAGCTAGTCATCTTTCTGAAGAATATTTCTGTGTAGGGCAGAATAATACTTTGCCTATTAGCTATTAGTTTTGTTTTGGTTTTTAGCAGACATGTATGGAGTAGCTGTTTTTTTTTTCTGAAAGAAAATTTCAGACAAACTGTGGACTACAGGATATTTTTCACTGGATGAGGCAAAACATCATATACTGTAACAATTGAACTCTTTCTTTACTCCTAAACATCAAATGTTATTTCAGTCATTAGACTTAACCCTGAGAGATTATAAGCACAGCCTACAGTAAATCTGATAACAATACTCCCCAAATCCTTATCCCCATATACACTTTGCTCCAGACACCTCAGAGCTGATTACCCTTTATTATTGTGCAGGGATGATGCAGCCTTTCTAATAGCTGAATGGCTCTCCAGAATGTATCTAGGCATCAGACATTCTGAGAAACGGAAAAAGAATTCTTGAAGGGAGTCTATCTGCTTTCTTTAAATAATGGAGGGCTAAAATGATATAGGGATGAGGGTGAAGGCATATGCACAGATTGAATTGATTCTTGCCAATTCTATCTTCTATTGAAAGATAGTGTGGTATAGTGGAAAGATTTGCTAAAATGTTAAATCTCTGGATCACAGATTCAGAGCTGAAAGAAATGTTAGAAACCATCTAATTTTTTACATAAGAGAAAATTGAGGCCTTGAGAAGTCATAGGATCAGTGATTTGGAGTTGGAAGGGAACTTAGAGATCATTTCATCCAGTCCCCTTGTTTAAAAAATGAGAAAACTGAGGTCTGGTGAAGTGACTTATCAAAGGTCATACAGATCCTGGGCTTTTGTTGTCAGAAGGCCTACACTGGATTCCCAACCCTGCCACTTATCAGCTGTTTGACAGTGGACAAGTCACTAAATCTCTCTGGGCACCAGGTTCTTCATCAGAAAATGGAGGTGATAATACACTACTTAGCCTCACTGGAGAGTTATGATGAAAGGGCTTTGTAAACTGTAAAGAGCTATATAACATGAATTACCAGTTACTATAGACAGTGGAGAGTTGGTTTCCCATACTTCAGTAGATCAACAGTCAATGAGCAAATGTTTATTGAGCCTCCTGTATCCCCAGAAAAAAAGAAGCAGGACTTATTGCCCTCAAAAAGCTTTACAACCTAGTTGGAGAGATAAAACGATAGTTAGCATTTATGGAGTGCTTTAAGATTTTCTAGGTGTATTACAAATATCTCATTTTATCCTCACATCATTTCTGGAAGGTAGATGTTTTTATTATTCTCATTTTACAGATGAGAAAACTGAAGCAGACAGAGGTTAAATGACTTCCTTGATTCACATAGCTAGTAAAGCCAGATTTGAACTCTGGTCTTTCTAACTCCGGGTCTAGTTCTCAGTGTCATTTAGCTACTCAGTTATAATCCACATAAGACAAACAAATAGCCCAAAGTTTGAAGCACTTTTTTTCCCCACAGAGTCATCCAGTGAGGTAGATACTACATTCACTTTTATCTCCATTTTGTAGATGAGGAACCTGAGGCTCTGAGGTAAAGTGACTTACCTGAGATCATTCAGCTAGAAAAATGGCCAAGCCAGGACTTAAGCATAGATCTTCCCACATTCTGTATTACACCAAGTAACTTCTCCTCTACTACCCAAGAAAAAGTGAAAGTTCTTCCTTGCCCTCTCTGACATCTGTGCCCCAAACACTTTTCATATACTAAATGCTGGTCAAAAATCTTTGCCTTGTAAGGAGTAAGAAAGCATAGTCCCCCAATCAGCTATTTGCAAACAATTTTACTGAACAACTAATGACACTCTTCTCTTAAATAGGCATTCATTAGTTGAAATCCTCCAGACTCACATTAGAGCAGCTGATTGTTAGAATCCTTATTGTATCTGACAGTTATAAAGTTTGAAATGGATTCTTACTGTTTTGTGTTCACATGCTCCTCAAACAATGATTTTTTTCCTCTCTCCTTAGGTTTCCTGTACTCTTAACAACACAACATAATTTATGCCTAGACTGGATGAGAACGTTCTATGGTTCAATAGAGTTAAAAAGTAAGAAGTTCTGGATCCGACACAATTTCATCACTAACATTACTTGAACTCAAGAAAATGTTACTGTTCTCCAATCTTGGTCTCTAGATATACCTGTTTCAATGCTTAGAATAAAAGGGGGGGAGAGGGACACAATGGAGCATAGAAATATGGAGGCAAAATAAATAGGAACCTTGGCCTTTCAAAGAAGGAATTTATATTCTGGTGGGGAGTGGGGAGGAGGCTAAAAGCTTCTAAACAGATAAGTATATACATGATCATTTGAAAAGAAGGAAGACATTAATAGATAAGAGCATTAGGAAATTTTTCCAGTAGGAGATTACAGAACAACTCAGAGCTGTTCCTTTTAAGGTTTAATGTTTCCAACCATGAGCTGATGAAAAGCCTATAGAGACTGCAGAAACGGAGGGACTTAAAGGGAGATCTGCGTTGACTGAAAATAACGAGAAGGTCTTAAGAACCAGCATGCTACTTTTCTCTTCTCTTATGACTTTCTCCTCCATCATCACTCACTTCCTCTAAAGTAGAGCATCAGCTCTTGGGGAGTACAAGGAAATTCAGACACAGCACACAGTCTCTTTGTCTCTGTCTCTCTGTTTCATTCTCTGTCTCTCTCCATTCTATCTGTTTTTCTGTCTCTATTTCTCTGCCTCTCTCTTCTCCCCCACCTCCCCCCTTTCTCTCTGAGTCTCTATTTTTCTCTCTTCTCTTCCTCCATTCTTTCTCCCTCCTCTCTCTCTCTCCCTCATATTTCCCCTTTCTCTCCTCTCCCCCTATCTATATTTCCATGTAAGTGGGAAAACTTTATAACTTTGTGTCTAAATAATAATAATAATGACTTAGATTTATATGGAACTTTAAGATTTTTAAAGACTTTTCCTCACTAACAAGTCTGTAAAATATGTAACACAAGTATTACCCTTGCTTGCCTAATGAGAAAGCTGAAAGTCAGTGGTTAAATGATTTGACAGGATCATACAGCTAGTAAGTTCCAGAACTAGGATTTGAACTTTCCTCTCTCCTGACTCCCTATCCAGCAGTCTTTTCAATACATCACACTGTCTCTTAGGAAGGTATAATAGAATTCTATTCTATTTGTGGAATGTTTTCCTGTCTGTATCTTAAGATTAAGATTTATATTACGAATTTATATTGGCAATTTTGGTAGATTTGTATACTTGTTTTGAGAAATTTCCTTTAACATACCTATGCTTTCAAGTCTTTGTTATATATTGTGGTCTCCATCAAGCAAAATCAGTTTTATTCTGATGGGTTCAGTAAGACAAATGTCTTGTTGTCTATAGCTTAAAGACCCCAAGAGTTCATAGATTGAGGATCTTCCTGGAGCATCATTAAAAATTCTGCCTGACAATGTGAGCACAGGGTTTTAAAGAGAATAATGCCCATACTTGACTTTCAGGTAGAAGTCTTTAGTGGAGTGTGCCAAGATTCTACTCTTCAGCCTCTGCTTTTTTCCCTTTTAAATATTCATTCATTCATTTATTTTTAACATTCATTTAAAATTTTTTAAGTTCCAAATTCCCTCCCTCCCTTCTGCACCTCCCCTCCCCATTGAGAAGATAAGCAATGTATCAATTATACATGCAAAGTCACGCAAAACATATTTCCTATTAGCCATGTTGTACCCCTCCCCCAAAAAAACAAGAAAAAGAAAGTGAAAAAGGTATGTTTCAATCTGTACTCAGAGTTCATCAATTCTCTGCCTGGAAGTGGATAAAATTTTAATTTATGGGTCCTTTGGAATTGTCTTGGATCAATGTGTTGATTTGCTAAGTCTTTCACAGTTGATCATCATTACAATTTTGCTGTTACTGCGTACATTGTTCTTCTAGTTCTGCTTGCCTCACTTTGTATCTGTCCATGTAATTCTTTCCAGATTTTTCTGAAACCATTCTGCTTGTCTTTCATATAGCACAATAGTTTTCCATCACAATCACATGCCACAACTTGTTCAGCCATTCTCCAATTAATGGGAATCACCTCAGTTTCTAAATCTTTGCCACCATAAAAAGAGCTGCTATTAATATTTTTGTACATATGGGTACTTTTTCTTTTTCTTTGATCTCTTTGGGATACAGATGCAGTAATGGTATTTCTGGATCAAAGGATACATGTAGTTTTATAATTCTTTGAGCGTAGTTCCCAATTGTTCTCTAATGGTTGGAGTAGATCAGAACTCCACCAAGAAAGCATTTAACATACCTGTTTTTCACATCTCATCCAGCAATTGTTCTTTTCCTTTTCTCTCATGTTAGCCAATCTGATAGGTGTGAGGTGATATCTCAGAGTTGTTTTAATTTGCATTTCTCTATTTAATAGTGATTTAGAGAATTTTAATATGTGACTATTGATACCTTTGATTTCTTCTTCTAAAAAACTGCCTGTTTGTAGCCTTTGATCATTTATCAATTAGGGAATGGCTCCTATTTTTTTTTATAAATTTGGCTCAATTCCCTATATATTTGAGAAATCAAGCCTTTATCAGAGAAACTTGATGTAAAATTTTCCCCAGTTTCCTACTTTCCTTCTAATTTTGTCTGCATTAGTTTTATTTGTAAAAAAAACTTCTAATTTCATGTAATTGAAATTACCATATTATTTCCATGATCCTCTCTACCTCTTGTTTGGTCTATCTCTTCCTTTATCCATAGATCTGACAGGTAAATTTTTTCATACTCCCCTAATTTTCTTATGATATCACCTTTTATGTTTAAATCATGTATCCATTTTGAACTTATTTTGGTATATGGTGTGAAATGTTTGCCTATGTCTAGTTTCTGCCAAATTTATTTCCAGTTTTTCTAGCAATTTTTATCAAATGATGAGTTCTTGCCCCCAAAGCTTGGATCCTTGTATTTATCAAACATTAATTACTATAGTCATTTATTACTGTGCATTGTCACTGATCCACCACTCTGTTTCTTAACCAGTACCAGATTGTTTTGATGATGATCACTTTGTAATATACTTTGAAATTTTGTACTGCTAGGCTACTTTCCTTCCCTTTTAAAAAATATTTACTTGCTATTCTTGATCTTTTGTTCTTCTGAGTGAATGTCGTTATTATTTTTATTTTTTCTAGCTCTATAAAATAATTCTTTGGTGATTTGATTAGTTGGTACCGAAGAAATAAATTAACTTAAGTATAATTGTCATTTTTATTATATGGTTTAGAATTACCCATAAACAATTAATATTTCTCCATTTGTTTAGATCTGACTTTATTTGTGTAAAAAAGTGATTTGTAATTGTGTTCATATAGTACCTTTTGTGGTGGCAGGGGTGGCAGCAGGTGCCTCCCAAGTATTTTATGTTGTCTGCAGTTATTTTAAATTGAATTTCTCTTTCTATCTCTTATTGCTGGGTTTTGTTGGTAACACACAGAAATGTTGATGATTTCTGTGCATTTATTTTGTACCCTGTGACTCTGATGTTGTTAATTATTTTGACTAGTTTTTTGGTTGATTCTCTAGGATTCTTTAAGTGTACCATAATATCATCTGCAAAGAGTGATTGTTTTGCTTTTTTGTTGCCTGTTCCTATTCCTTTAATTTCTTTTTCTTTTCTTATTGCTATAGTTAGCATTTCTAACACAATATTGAATAATAGAGATGATAATGAACATCCTTGCTGCATCCCTGATCTTATTTAAAAGGCTTATCCTCATTATAGTTAATGTTTGCACTTGGTTTTAAATAGATACTACTTATCTTTTTTAATAAGTCCCCATTGATTCCTATGGTTTCTAGTGTTTTTAATAGGAATGGTATTATATTTTTTAGAAAGCTTTCCCCACATCTATTGATATAATTATCTGATATTTGTTGATTTTGTTATTGATCTGATGCTTACAGTTTTCCTGATATTGAACCAGTCCGGCATTACTTGTATAAATCCCACCTCATTATAGCGTACAATCTTAGTGATATATTGCTGAAATCTTCTTGCTAGTATTTTATTTAAAATTTTCACATTAATATTCATCTAGAAAATTGACCTATGGTTTTCTTTCTCTGATTTTGCTTTTCCTGGTTTGGGTATCAAAACCACATTTGTGTCATAAAAGGAATTTGATAGGACTCCTTTACTTATTTTTTAAAATAATTTATATAGTATTTGGAATGAATTGTTCTTTAAATGTTTAGTAAGATTGACTTGTAAATCCATCTGGTGCTGGGGATTTTTCCTTAGGGAGTTCATTTATGGCTCATTCAAATTCTTTTTCTAAGGTAAAGTTATTTAAATATTCTATTTCCTCTCCTGTTAGCTTAAGCAATATATATTTGTAAATATTTATCCATTTCATTTAGATTGTAAATTTTACTGGCATATAATTGGGCAAATGGCTCCTAAAATTGCTTCAATTTCATTTTCATTGGTGGTGCAATCACTCTTTTTATTTTTGATACTGATAATTTGGTTTTCTTCTTTCTTTTTTAAAAACAAATTATTCAGAGGTTTAATCTACTTTATTATTTTTTTCATAAAATGAGCTCCTAGTTTTATTAGTTCAATTTTTTAAACTTTCAATTTTATTAATTTTTCTTTTGAGTTACAAGATTTCTATTTTGGTGTTTAATTGGAGATTTAAAATTTGTTCTTTTTTTCTAGTTTTTTTTTTTTCTTTGCATACCCAATTCACTAATTTGCTCTTTCTCTCTTTTATGGATGTACTCATTTAGAAATATAAATTTTACTTAAGTACTGCTTTGTACTATTTATACAAATTTTGATGTATGGCCTCATTGTAATTATATTAAATGTAAGTATTGGTTGTTTCTATGTTTTGTTCTTTGACACACTCATTCATTAGGATTACATTATTTGCCTAAAATTAATTTTTAATCCATGCCTCTGAGACTCTTTAATGAATACAATTTTATTCATATATAATCATACATAATATGATCCAAAAAAGTGTATTTAATATTTCTACTTTTTTGACATTTGATTGTGAGATTTTTATGACTTAATACATGGTCAATTTTTGTGAAGGTGCTATGCACAGCTGAGAAAAAGGTACGCTCCTTTCTATTACCATTCAATTTTCTCCTGAGGTCTATCATATCTAACTTTTTAAAATTTAAATTCATCTTTTTTACTTCTTTCTTATTTAGTTTATGGTTAAATTTATCTGGCTCTCAGAGTGAAAAATTGAGGTCCCTCACTGGTATAGTTTTATTGACTATTTCCTTCTGTAACTCATTTTATTTCTCCTTTAAGAAATTGAATATTATGCCATTTGGTGCACATGTATTTAATATTCATATTAATTCATTGTCTATGATACTTTTCAACAAAATGTAGTTTCTCTGATTATCTTTTAAAATTAGGTCTATTTTTGCTTTTGTTTTTTCAGTCCTCCACCCTCACCTTATTCTTATTCCCTTCCCCTCTTACTTCTCTTTTGGGTAAGATAGATTTTTATAACCAACTGAGTGTTCATGAAAGTGAGGTTCAAGCATCACCCATTTCACAGTCCCCATTTCCTCCTTGATTGTAAATGTTCTTTCTTGCATGCCTGTTTCATGTGAGATATTTTCTCCCATCCTTCTTCTTCCTGCTTCCACTGTCTTACCAGTGCATCCCTCTTTTTTACCTATCCATTTTTTTACATCATCCCAACAAAATCGACTCATACCCATATCCTCTGTTTTTGTAAACTCTTAACTGCTCTAACAATGATAAAATTCTCAGGAGTTATAGGTATCATCTTACCATCTAGGAACAGAAACCATTTGATCTTATCAAGTCCCTTGTGATTTTTCTCTCATGTTTACCTTTTTATGCTTCAATTCCGTCTTGTATTTGAAAGTCAAATTTTCTATTCAACTCTAGAATTTTCATCAGGAATGATTGAAAATTCTCTATTTAATTAAATACCCATTTTTATCCCTGCAGGATTATACTCAATTTTGCTGGATAGATTATTCTCAATTGTAATCCCAGCTCCTTTGCCTTCTCAAATACATTCCAAGCCCTCTGCTCCTTTAATATGGTAGCTGCTAAATCTTGTGTGATCATGACTGTGGTTGGATCGTATTTCAATAGTCTTTTTTTTTTTTTTTGGCTGCTTTTAGTAGTCTCTTTTTGACTTGGGAGCTCTGGAATTTGACTATAATATTCCT
This sequence comes from Vombatus ursinus, assembly GCF_900497805.2. Taxonomy (NCBI): domain Eukaryota; kingdom Metazoa; phylum Chordata; class Mammalia; order Diprotodontia; family Vombatidae; genus Vombatus; species Vombatus ursinus. The sequence continues at coordinate 2,944,767 of NW_020954557.1, forward strand.
AGAAGTTTTTGTTTTGGGATTTCTTTCAGGAGGTAATTGGTGGATTCTTTCAATTTCTATTTTGCCCTCTGATTCTATGGTACTGGGAGCTGTTTTTGTTTATGATTTCTTGAAATATGACATTTAGGCTCTTTTTTGATCATGCCTTTCAGGTAGTCCAATAATTCTTAATCTCTTTGAACTGTTTTCTAGCTCATTTTTTGATGAATTATTTCACATTTCTTCTATTTTTTCCTTCTTTTGACTGATTATTTCTTGATGTCTCATGAAGTCGTTAGATTTCACTTGCATAATTCGAATTTTTAAGGAATTATTTTCTTCAGTGAGTTTTTGTAGCTCTTTTATCATTTGGCCAATTCTAATTTTTAACGGGTTATTTCTTTACTTTTTGTGCCTCTTTCACCAAGCTGTTAATTGTCTTTTTTAATGCACATGCACTGTTTTTTTGGAGGCAATCAAGGTTAAATTACTTGCCCAGGGTCACACAGCTAGTAAGTGTCTGAGGCTGGATTTGAACTCATGTCCTCCTAATTCTAAGACCATTACCTTGTTCACTGCACCACTTGGCTGCCCTGCTAATTGTCTTTTCATGATTTTCTTGCATTACTCTCATTTCTTTTCCTAATTTTTCCTGTGCCATTTTTATTTTATTCTAAAAATAACTTTTAGCCCTTATAGGAATTCTTAGACTTGTGGAACTTCCCAATTTGTATTTTTTCTTTGAAGCTTTGCTCATTGCTGTTTTGACACCATTCTTGATCTTCCTGTCATTATAGTAGGGGTTTTTTTTAAAAATCAGGATCTTTTTTTCTTGCTCTTTGCTCATTTTTCTAGTCCATTTCTTTACTTTGAACTTTATCTTAAATTTGGACTCTGCTCACCTAAGGGGGGTGATAGTGGTGTGACACTCCTCAAAAGCTTCAAATTTTTTTGAACTGCTGTTTTCAAGTAGCTCTGGGGGTTTGGAAGTTTTTAGTGCTTCTAAAGTGGTGTGATCCAGGGAGAGATGTTTTTACTGCTCTCTTTATGCTCTGGTTCTTACTCAGGAAGGGTCTCTGATGCTTTGCAGCCACAAGCGCTATTGCTCCTCACGGCCCCTGTTCCTTTGTGACCAAAAGCTCTTCTTTCCACTCTGGAACCGTGACTCATAAATAGGTATGGGCGAGGGAGTTGTCCAGCAGCACCACGTCCTATACCCGGTGCTAGCACCGGGGTCCCCTGTAATCTCTTCCTGACTGAGTATCCAATCTTCTTACGATCTCCGAGCTCAGTGCTCTTGGAGCTGCCGCTGACGTTGTTGCTCCCACCCCCAAAGCCCATACCGCCTACGTGTGCTCTGGGCCAGTCTCCACCCCAGTGTCACAGACTTCTCTTTCCAAACTCCTAAATTCTCTTGGATGGGAAAATGTTGCATCCTGATGTTTTGTTGACTCCACCCCTCCATAATTAGATTTGAGGCATTATTTTAAAGTTATTTTGAGAGGAATGTTGGGAGAACTTGGCTGTCCTCTACTCTGCCATCTTGCCTCTGCCCTGATCTCTGCTTTTAAACATTTTTTATCGATGATTTGGATGAAGACCTATGGATGACATACATATTGATTTTGTGGATGACACAGAACTAGGATGGGTGACTAGCATATTGGATTAAAGTGTTTGTATTAAATCTCATAAAATGAAATTTAAAAGGGATCAGTGTAACTTATTCTTTTGTTAGAACAAATCATCTTTACAAGTACAAGAATATAGGGGAACCATGGTTAGACAGTAGATCATCTGAAAAAGATCTTGAGGTTTTAGTGTTCAATATGAATCAACAATATAATATGGAAGGACAACACCTGAAGCTTCTGCTGTATTCAGTTACAGTTGCCATGGTCTATGGAAGGGCATGATAAAGTGGTGAATTTCTCTAGGACAGCAATCAGGATGGTGAAGAGATATGTGATGTTTTATCAAAAGAACTAGTAATAGACTGGAGAAGAGAAGACAAGGTGAGAGATAATAGCCATCTTCAAGTATTTGAAGGGCTATCTGGATGATAGATTAGAATGATTAGAAGTTGCAAAGAGTAAGACTGGAGTTTCAGGTGAGGAAAAACTTCTGATAATTAGAGCTGTCTAAAAGTGTAATGGACTGCCTTAGGTAGAATAGAGACCTCCATAGCAGTTTTAAAGAAAATTTTAAATGACCACTTGTCAGGTAAGGGAGAGAGTAAAATTTTTATTCAAGCATGGGTTAGACTCAAAAGTTTAGAGGTCCTTCCTACTGGGATTTTATACTTCCATAATTGCTAATGTAAATGGCCAAAGTCATGTTTGAGCCTTTGTATGTTTATTACTGTGATGAATGAAAATTTACTCAGTAATTTCCAGATTCCAGTCCCGCTGATAATTTTAGATAGGTGAATGTGATATTACTACATTGATTCTTATAATCATCTAATTACTCAGTTCAGAACTATCTATTAGTTTGCCAAATCAGCCACTGAGATTTCTTTCCAAGTCATGCCTGTCTACCATGGCTGGTAGTTACCCTTCAAATGTTTGTAAAAGCTTAGTCCCTGATTGGTTCTTCTGAGAATCAGACTGATAATAAACTATGGCATTATTGTAAAGTACTTTGGAAACTTTATATGCAAACTCCTGTGTGTACTAGTCACAATCCAGCGAGGTGCTTTGAATTCCACTGGCACTTTTAAAACCACATAGGTATTAGTTCAGATTCCCTGGATCTCCTCTTCAGGAGTGTGAGATGCTTTCTCTCTGAGAGCATGTTTGAATAACGCTTGAGGGTGTGTACAGGTGTGAGCATTTTTTGTGTATTCAGTGCCTGCTCTGTTTGCTTTTATTATGTTTGTTCAACTGTTATCTGGTTCATTATAATGAAAGAGGAAAGAAAGAAAAAGTATTAAAAATTCAGAGAATATTCAGAGAATAACAATGATTTAAAGATGAATCACTATTTCTAAAATCAGAATTAGATTTTGTAATTTAGGCCCAGTCAACATAGGAGGGGAGATTAAAGAAATAGATATGGCAAAACCATGCAAAAACCCTGCCCAAGCATGCAGATTTATTTTGTTGTCTCTGTATAATAGCTCTTCTGACTCTACCTAGTGTGTCCATCTTACAAGGGAAATTTTTTTTTATTTCAAAGCAAAAAAGTCAATACACATCAACCACAGAAGGCTTCTCAGTCTCCTTTGCCACAGTTAGAATGATAGAATCTCAGATCTGAATAGAACATTAGAGACTACATTCCCCACTAGTTATAAATGTTTAAATAGAGACCCAGAAAGGGGAAGTGACTTGTCTAACATTACACAACTAATTAGTGGTATAGACAATGTTAAAATTCTGGCATCCTAATTCCAAGGATCCAAAATTTTTCTACTACAACAAAGCCTACTATCAGTAAGGCAACCTCCCTCTACAAGCACAATCCACAAAATGGAGAGAAGGAGGTTGGACCATAACCACCACACTTAGATCAAACCAATGGATAGCACTAAAACACAGATGGCATGCTACAGATCTTGCCTATTATGACTAATTCTTCCAATAAAAAATGTTACTCAGATGAAAATGGCTGAATATTTTTTTTGGTTGCCTTTTGAAAAACAATTCATATTTCCTTTATAGTATTTGGCTTCTGACTAAAAGATTGCCTCATTAATGGTTCAGGGAATTTAGAGTATTGTATTCTTTAGCTATCTTCTTCTTCTTATTATTATTAGTACTAGTATTATTAATAGTAGTAGTAGTGGTGGCGGTGGTGGTGGTGGTACTGGTGGTAGTAGTTTTATCCTCATGACACAATCACCCCATGCCCTAGGCATGCTAAGAAATGAAGTCTTTTTTCCATCAATTATGCCTATTATATCTACCGTTTGTGTGTTCTCAGGCCACACTATGAAATGCAGTCCTTTCTATCAATCATGACTGTTATAGCTGCCATTTGTATATCCTCAGACAAGTCACTTGACTTTTTTAGGCCTCAGTTTATTCATCTGTAAAATGAAAAGTATGATAAGATAGTTCTATTAGGTTTTCCAACTCTAAAAATCTTATGTTTCTAATTATTTTTCCCTATCTTGATCACAACTCCTAGTTTATAGTAGACAGTAGCTTTAAAAAGTATTCCAGATCACATTTTTTGCAACCACAACATTTTTATTAGATTATCTCTATTTAATGTTATAGTATAGAGGAAAACCCCATACAAACAAACAACAAACCAGTTGTTTTTCAGAGCAGTATTATTTTAACCCAAAGGAACGATTATTGCTGGGACTTTGAAAGTTCCATACTGAAAGGGAAAATATGTGTGGATGGGCAGGCCTTTCAATAAATATCAAACCCTGTGTTTTAGGACAACCCTTATTTTCTTCCTCCTCTCACCAGATCTCAGACTAACACTGATCACATATATTATCTGCTACTTTGGCCCCTATACTCCTATTCCTCACCCTAGAAAAGAGAAAAGGAATAGAGATAAAAGAAGAAGAGGGGAGAAGGAAGGTGGGAAAGAAAGCAAATAATTGTGGGGAGCATTTTGGGGGGCACTTCTAAATCATTTCTGAAGTAGAATGAAATCAAAACTTTCCAGGAAAGAAATGGACTGCTGGTCTATCTCTCTTTAGCTAAACATAAGCCCAGTTCCTGTCTTGGGCAGAAGAGTCAAAAGAAGCTGCTGAGGGCTGAAATGAAGAGGGAGAGCTTGATAAAACATGTGACTCTCTACTTCTCCATATTCTAGAAGTGGCCTTTCTGTTAGGGATAGGCAAATACATTGAACAAGGCCATCCAGGATATACTGAATGAAGAGAAAAGTGGCTTTAAATCAGCAGTTTGAACATTTTCCTTGGTGCAAAATGTATCCTTTTTTTAACCTCTTAAACTGGGAAGGGAGAAGGAGAAGTGACAAACCAACAGAGAAAAGACACTAAAAATTTGGGCAAGCTAGAAATGAAATCAAAAGAGAAAAAGAAAAAAAAGGCTCAGATTAATCTATCTGTTTTGCAGTTGGTACAGAACATAGATTCTGCTTAAATTGTCACATATTTGCAGAATTTTTCAGTTTCTCAGATATAGAATGGCTGAGTATATTTATTCTTCTTGGAAGCTGAGAGGTGCAATGAGAAGTGCATTGGGCCAAGTACGCAGACAGTAGGAGTGATTCAAGCTGCCCACCCACAGCTATGCCAAAGAACATAAATCCTACCCCCACAGCACCCAGATTAATTTTGATAAGGGAGGGCAAGCTCCAAGCTCAGGGAACTTTGCTAGTATCCAACTCCTAAACTGGAGCGAGTATAGAAAGGAAAACAAGCCCTTTCATAGGTGGTGGCTCTGAACCAAATAGAGATATTTTCCTGATATTTATGTAAGTACCAATGTACAGTAGATATACGGACATGTTATGCACTGGGTTAGAACTGTGCAAAGGAAAAAAAAAATCTTTGGTAGGAGAAGGAAAAATAAGCACATTGGGAAAGTATCCATCCATACTAGTGTGTATATTATATATACTTATGTATATGTTAGATGGCTTTTTTTTTTAACTGGAGAAGAGAAACCCTTAGTGGGAACATGATTGCTATCTTTGAAAATTTGAAACATTGTCATGTAGGAGATGAGCTGTATTGTTTCTCTTTCTTTATGTTTACAACATGCACATATTTTATGTAATTTTATATTACATATAACACATATTTTATATGTGAAAAGTAAATATTTATTTATTTTTTCTGGAAGTTTCATTGGGTAAAGGTAGAACCAATAGGTGGCAGGCAGATTTCAGTTCAATGTAGTGTTTTGCTGATAATTTAAGCTGTCTAGCAATTAGGTCTACCTTGAAAAATAGTGAGCTCTCTGGCTCCACCTATATTTAAACAGAGGGGTAGAAAATAACTTATTAAGCATGTCAGAGAGGGATTAGGATATAGATACACCTGTCTCTAAAATGGTACAAAGTTGCATTAAAAAGCAGAAAGCCCTTCAGAATCTAACAATGAGTTCCTGCTGAGTAACCCAGCATCAAGAGGCCTGGTGAATACAGGGAGACACCTGGCGATCTGAGGCAAGGAGGAACAAGGTGGGTATACCTACTTAGACACTCAGAAGAAGGAAGTAGGTGAGGAATTTAGGGAGTAGGTCATGAACCTGTTTCAAAGGTATGAGTTTGTAATGACGAAGGACTTCAATCATTCAGGTTCTTACTGGGACTGTCTCTATCAAAAGCGGAGTAACTGAGAAGTTTGTTCTTTACCTTAATAACCATTTAATCTTTCAAAAGGTAAGGGGAGCAACAAAGGAAGTTGCTATTATAGATCTTATTGCAGTAAATAAGAAGGAGTCGATTGCTTGAGTAGAAATGATGGGAACCTTGGGGCAAGTGATTATTACATCTTGGCATTCATTCTAGAGAAGAAGAAAACTGGACATAGATCAATAAATTAGCAAACATTTATTAAACACCTACTTTATCTGGGAATATAAAGACTATAGATATATAGAGATAAAATTTTAAAAGGTTCAAGGAAAGAATAAGTAGAATCCCTTAGTCCCCTGAACAGGGGGTGTAGAAACAAGAGAGGTGGAAAACTTTCAAGGAGGAAATTCTAAAGGCAGAAGCAGCAATTATAAGGTGAGGGAATTCAATTCAATTAAATATGTTTCTTAAGTACCTAATATGTGTAAGGCACTAGGAAAACAAAGATAAAAATGAAATTGTTTAACTTCTCTGGACTTCACTTTGCCCATTGTCAAATGGGGGTGATCTCTGTGGTCCCTGCCAGCTTGAAAAATGCTGTTCTTCAAATGTTTGAGATGGCTTTCTGAGAATATTTCATGACGTATTTTGTGTTTTAGGATAGCTGTAATAGGAGTAGAAAAAAAGTGGGGCTTTTCCTGGGTCATGAACAAATTACAAAGTAGCAAATTAGGGCCACAAGCTTGGGGAAGCTGGCTATGATCGACCTGACTTGGGAGGTGTAGGATCACCAATACTTCGGTCTCTGCCTCCACCAGGTCCAGGAGATGAGAATCTCTTTTCTTCTTCCCACAGGTCATACTAACATCAAGATTTTGAGTGGTTCCCACCAAAGATGAGGCCAAGAGAACATGCCTAGGAGCAGGCAGGACACTTGGCTCTAAAATTCCTGGGACAATGTGTCCTCATCTTTATTCCAGCTATGTATATGCAATATCTCTCCCCTTTTTCCAGCTTTCTCTAAGAACTGTACTGAAATCACTGTTACTGAGGCTTTTGGAAAAAAATGTTTTGCTGGAGTGTTATATTGTTCTGCCTCCATCTTTGTGACTTCTCAGATTGTGACTCCCTCCCCTGGCCATGACTCCTATATATATATATATATATATATATATATATATATATATATATATA
>NW_020954557.1:2952186-2961763 GCF_900497805.2 Vombatus ursinus
TATATATATATATATATATATATATATATATATATATATATATATAGTTTCCCCCATTGCAATGTATGCTCCTTGAGAGCAGGGATTGTCTTGCTTTTATATTTCTGTCCCCAGTGTTTAGCATTGTGTTTATCACATAGTAAGCACTTAATAATTTCTTTTCATTTGTTCATTTATACTGGAATGAATTTGTATTTTAATAGCTAAGGTATATATCACGTTCTAAGGTTTGTATATCTATATAATAGGTTTGCATATATATAATAAGGTTTGTATATATATAATATATTTGCATATATAATAAGGTTTGCATATATTTGCACATATATAAGGTTTGTGTATATATGTGTATGTGTATATATATATATATATATATATGGATACAGACCTAGTAGTAATATTGCTGAGTCAAAGAATATGTACAATTTTATAGCCCCGTGTGTGTAATTCCAAATTGTTCTCTAGAATGGTTGAACCAGTTCACAATTTTGCCAACAATGAATTAGTCTCCCAATTTTTCCACAACCCCTCCAGCTTTTGTCATTTTCTTTTTCTGTCATGTTGGCCAATCTGATAAATTTGAGGTGGGGTGTCAGAGTTGTTTTAATTTGCATTTTTCTGATCAGTAGATCAGTAAATCAAATCAGTTTGATTTAGAACTTTTTTTTATGTGACTATGGATAGATTTGATTTTTTCTTCTAAAAACTGACTGTTCATATCCTTTGACCATTTATCAATGGGAGAATGGTTCTTATTTTTACAAATTTGTCTCAGTTGTCTGCATATTTTAGAAATAATGCCTTTATCAAAGAAACTTGTAAATTCCTCCCCTCCCCTTACCCCAGTCTCCTGTTTTCCCTCTAATTTTGACTGCATTCATTTTGGTTGTAAGACTCATAAAAGTTTCTTCCTGGTCACACAATTAGTAAGTGTGGTGGTATGAATCTGAATCCAAGTCTTTCTTGACTATGAATGCGGTGCCCTTTCCATTCTGTCATGCTGCATTTTCATATTAATTGTATAGTCAGGTTCCAATTAGTGCAAATGAGGAACCCCCTAAATTGCTCCTTCATATTAAAATTATGACTGTTCAAAATTATAGTTATATAAGATATGGTGATTGGTTCCAGTCCATTGGAAACATGTTGTTGTTATTGTTTGTCGTTCATTCTAGAAGAGGACCATGACAACAGGAAAGTGATGCCATGATGAAGGAATGTTTTCTTTATGCTTCAAGCTCCTCTTCTGGCCTTTACTTACTCCCTCAATGATCTCATCCCCAGAGTGGCATTACCATGGTGCTTCTTTCCTTAACACTTCACTATAGTGCCCCCTTCGTGAGCTTTCCTTCCTAATCCCTGTGGGGACAGGTCTGCCTGGAGAAGGCCCACTCTACCTCCTAGTGCTCCTGTATCAGTGTTATCATCAACAAAGGTAGGTACATAAGGAGTTCTAGTTCACCCTCTCCAGAGATGGCCCTAGGAAAATTCTAAATAGACATGTTTATATTCAGCAACTTTCCAGCTCTCTCTTAGCATCTATCGCTCTTATGCTACTCTGTGGCTGGTTATATTCCTCGGCTATGAGAAAACCCTGGAATAAAATGTACCAACCTCCTCTTGTTGTTCTGTGAGAGTATTCCTCAATCCCTAAATCCTTTGTGAGCTGAAAATGTGACCCTTCATGTTATTTTAATGTCAGAGTGATATGGATTTAATTAATCAATCTGTCCATACAAAGGCAGCTGTCTCTTCAAGTGAAGAAATGCTGTTCAAATAACCACGTATATTTGCTGAGCCGGAAACCCTAGTATATAGAATTTGTACGGGGGATGTTTGACCAGGCCAATGGAGGTAATTTTTATGGCTCAAACTTGGAGGACAAGGTTTAAAAGCATAAAAATTTAGTGGCAACTTCCTGAAAGCAGCTGTGGATGATAAACCATCACACTGAAATGTTCCAAGTGACTTGTTTCCTTATTTTCAAAGGATCTGGCACTGCCTCAATGGGAAATATCTTTTGATAACGGTACTTCTTTTCTGATGTTAAAGTAAAACTTGCAACCAATTTCTATTTGTCCTTTCATAAAGAATCATCTCTTTATAATATTATTTAATCAACATTTTCTCCTTTTGTGCAGAAAGAACTCATTATCCACCAGGTGTAGTAACCTTTGAACCTTCAGGCCACGTATAGGCCATCTGTCTTCTGAGAAGGCATTCTTCTGTTCTTGCTAAAATAGTCGAGTCGTAGCTAAAATCCTCCCTTCTGCAGGAAGCCTTTCCCAATATTCCTTAACTCCAGTGCCTTCTCTCTGTTAATCATCTCCAATTTATCCTGTATACAATTTGTATGTAGTTGTTTACATGTTGTCTCTCCCATTAGACTGTGAGTTTATTGAGTACAGGGATTACTTTTTGCCTTTTTTGTATTCCTAGGGCTTAGCACAGTGCCTGGCACATAATCAGTGATTAATAAATGTTTATGGAATGACTGGCAAAAATCATATGAGAAGTTTTGTTTCACTTTTTTTCTCATTTTTTTCTTTGTTGGAGTTAATATTTTTCCTTAGGCTTCTCAAGTTCATTCATGCAAAAACTGTTGGGGTGGAATGCTACTCAATTCTTTTGAGTGTATGAAAGAACCTGACAGGGTTACAAACATTTTAAGAGTCATTAAAACAGTGTATTATAGTGATTAAAGAGGAATTCATTCAGTTATTCAACTTTTGATAAGTTTATCCTGTATCACATCACAAAGTATTACTAAGCTAACATTCAGATTATAGTGTTTGGGTGTGTACTATGGCTATTACTTCTCCCTCCCCAAAATAAAACCAAAGTAAACTGCAATGATTACTAGTTATTACTTGAATGGTTAAAATATCAATATATTGATTATAGAAGGAAAGGGAAATGTAAATAGCACGTTCATGCTGTACAGATATTGTTTTATTTTGTTTGTTAGTGATTTAACAGATATAACTTTTTATTTTTGAAATGTATAATAAAGGAATGAAATATATAAAAAAATTCTGAACACCTTATACAAAATAACTTATTCAGAATAGTTATGTAATAAATATTTTCATCTATTGTGGCATTTAGAATGTTTAAACAAATTGTGAGACAGGAATGGAATGCAATGTATGCTGTAAGAAATAATGAAAGTAATGAACAGAGGGATGCTTGGAAAGATTTATAAGAACCAATACCAAGTGAAGTAAGCAAAGCCAGGAAAACAGTATGCATAATGACTACAACAGTGTAAAGGAAAAACCAAAACAATCACAAAATAACTGAAATTGAATGTTGTGAAATTATAAAGACCAAGCTTGGCCCTAAAAAATAGACATGAGAAAAAGCCTCCCTTGCTTTTTTGCAGAAGTAAGATGTTTAAGGGTGTAGAATATTGCATATCATGTCAGATTTTTTATGTATTGATTAATTTTGCTGAATTTTTTTCTCCTTTAAAACATTCTTTGTGGGGTAGAGGAAGGAATGCAGCAGGAAATGTAATTGACTGAAAACAAAATATCGACAAATAGATATTAATTTTTAAGAGGCGGCATTGGTTCCTTCAGTACTTGAATAATCTTCATCAATCCAAGACCAAGTTTGATCATCTAGGAGATATGGTTAGCATATGTCTTGGAATCTTCCTCTAATCTAGCAGGGCTGCTGAAACAAGCAGGCCTATCCCCACCAGGATGTCTCGGCTAACTGGTACTTGGCTGGAACTCCACAATGCCCCACCTGACCCTTAAAGAATTGGAGTTACTATGAATGAATCTTACTACGTAATTAGTACTCACTAAGTAAGTAACTTACTATGTAAATAACTGTGTAAGTAACTATGGAGTTACTATGAATCACACCAAGATTTCCCTACAGATTTTTGTACCACATTTCACATGCAAGTCTCCAGTCTTATTACTGTGGATATTTCAACAGTGTAGATTGCAATTCCCCTACTCCTTCTCATCTTGTGTTTTCTTGCTCCTGTTCTCTCATATATTCTTTCTTGTGTTCTGCCCAACACGTTGGGTGCCTTCCTCAGACTTCTTGGTGTTACTGGATACTAGTGAAGGTGAAATCTGTCTATAAGTTATTCCATATACTTAATAATAAAAGCTAGCTATATAGCGATAGAATTTGTAACTCAAAGTTTTAAAAATGAATGTTAAAATTGTTTTTACTGTTTCCTCTTTCTGGTGGTTCCCCCTATTGGTTCTAATTCTTGCTTACAACATCACTAATGTGAAAATATGTAAAATAGGAATGTATATGTATAACCTATATCAGATTGCATGCCATCTTGGGGAGGGAGGTGGAGAAAAATTTGGAACTCAAAAGTTTATGGAAGTCATTGTTGATAAATCAAAATAAATTAATTAAAGAAAAATATCCAAAATTAAAATTAAAATAAAATAAAATTTACAATCAAAAAAATAAAATTGTTTTTACATGTAACTGGTGAAAAATAAAATACTAAAATAAGAAAAAAGTTTACAAAGCACTTTATTATTTTAAATAATTTGATCCTCACAACAACTCTTTGAGGTAGGTACTATTGTCACCATTTTTACAGTGGGAAAGGGAGGCATAGAAATTAAGTCATTTGCCCAGGGTCACATAGCTAGAGTCTAAGGCAGGATTTGAACTCAGTTCTTCCTGACTCTACGTATTATTCTCTATCCACTGTACCAACAAATTTTTTTTTCTCTAATCATGCATCTACTTGATCATATGGTTTAGGCAGATTAATTTGTATAATTCTTTATTGGTATTATTATATAGCTTACTCATACTTACCATATATATATATATATATATATATATATATACATCTATTGCCATTATAATGGAATATTATTAGAAAAAGAATATTAATGTTCAAGAAGGTCATTAAAACCATGACCTAGTTTGCAGTTCATTTTTCAGTGTTTATCCAAGATATATGTGATGATGAATCAGCTTTATGACTTGCACAGGAAGTGAATATCATAGTTAGGAAAATAAGTTCCTTTTAATCAGTTGCTTTTTCTTGGGTGATAGTTATTTTGGGGGTGATAATTATGACTTTTATTTGCAAAATTAAACTATGTATTACTGAAGCAGTCAGTATAATGTTACTCCTACAAATGGGATCATCTGGATGACTTTAAAATACATACACACACATGCACACACACACAAAGTTCCTTTTGTGTTTGGACTCTATTCTAAACATCCTGCGTTACATTGGCATATACTTCTTGGCATATATTTCTCGGTGTTTTATGCTTCACTTGACAATAATAATAATAGGATAATGAAACAAAGTTATCCCTATCATTCAAGGAATATTGTATGATTTTGACATATGTATGGAAGGCTATTCTTATTTTCCATGCTTTTTAGTCTCCTACACAGTTTTTGATTCTATGACCCCATGCATAGATTTAGAGCTGTAAGTGGGCTTTAGAGGCTGTCTACACCAACCTCCTTGTTTTACAGATGAGGAAAATGAGGCTTAGAGAGATTAAGTGATCCGCTCAGGGTCACACAGCTACCAAGTCAAAAATAAGCACCTACTATGTTCCAAAAACTATGCTAAGTGCTAGTGTTAGAGATGGGATTTGGACCCAGTTCTTTTTTACTTCAAATTTATTACTGTATCTATTATATCTAGCATTGAAATCACTGAGTATTAAAGTATATGTTGGTTGAACTTGGGTTTTATTGGATTCTTTTTATTTATTTTTTATTTAATTAAATTTTTTTTTATTTTTAGGCAATTGGGGTTAAGTGACTTGCCCAGGGTCACACAGCTGGTAAGTGTCAAGTATTTGGCCTGAGGACAGACTTGAACTCAGGTCCTCCTGACTTCAGGGCTGGTGCTCTATCCACTGCGCCACGTAGCTGCCCCATTTTATTGGATTATTGATGCAGTTTGTCTACCTTCTTGAGTGATAGTTATTATCAGAGTAGTTTTTGGCCAAATGTTTACCACGAGTACTGCAAGATGATGTTACCATGAACCCCATGCAATATTTCCTATTGCCTTTGACTATATAATAAAACTAATTCTCTTGCATCCTTCATGATCCATTCTTCCTTTAGCTACAACTTCCTTTTGTTTTCTGAATTTGTTTTAGGTCAATATTGATATAATTTGGTTAATTCAATAGTATTTTGATATTTGATGACTGTATAAGAATCTTATATTCAGAGTACTGGCAGTGAAATCACTACTTATAGATGGTCTAAAAAGCATGTGATTCTTGGCATGCTAGCCACCTTTCTCACTGTATTTCTCCCCCATCCCTGTCAGAAACACAAAACATTGGTGGTAATATGTTGGATCCTACTTGTAGCCATCATGAAGACCTCTGTTGCTCTTTGGGTTGTCAGAAGTTTTGAGTCTTCAAAATTATGGTGTTGCCTGTTTTACAACCATATAACATCATTTGAAGAATAATGGTATTAGAATTATTAGAATGATTTTTGTGTGTCAGAAATCAGCTGGAGATCCATAAAGCATTGCCTGATTCCTTGTTTTTAATCCAGCCTGCTCTCTTATTTACTCAATTCTGAAATAATTTTATAATTAATAGACATCATAAGATCTTGTATGACTTGTAAGGATCTCGTGTGACACCTTCTGTAGAAAATCATCAGTTAAAGAAAGATTGCCTTTTCCATTCTGATACTTTCATCAAAGGTGCCTTCATTACATTGGTAGAGATTTATCATAAAGACTACATAAATGATAAAACAGACATGTGGATTGTTAATAAAAGATGTCCTACAAATTCCCTGTGTCCATGATATTTTCTAATCATTTGCTATCTTCCCAATTTCTTTATTTATCTTTAGCATTCAACGATCTGTTGTTGTTCAGTTGTTTTAGTTATCTCCAGCTCTTTGTGATCCCATTTGGCACATTTTTGGCAAAGACATTGGAGTGGTTTGTCATTTTGCACATGAGGAAACTGAGGAAAACAGGATTAAATAACTTACCCAGGGTCACACAGCTACTAAGTATCCGAGGTCATATTTGACCTCAGGAAGATGAGTCTTACTGACTTCAAGCCCAGTGTTCTATCCACTGTGCCACCTAGATGCCCTGACAATCAACAGTAGTGAATGTTTCTTAAGTGCTATGTGTGCAGATATTCTTCCTTTTCAAATATTTTGAGAATCTATCCATTAGTGCTCTCAGAATTGTGTCTGACACCTTCAGCATGGATATTTTCTGTGCATATTTGGTCTAATCAAGCTTCTCTTCCAGATTTTGTTTTTTTAAGTACCATTTCATTTTCCTCATTATAGTACACTGGTTATGAAGATGTTCAAATGGAGTGATTCCATTTGATGGAGTGATGAAAAAGGATGCTCTAGAAATGTCAGCAACCTTGTTTTATTTATTGTCTGATTGTTGGTAGGTGATTACACGCATACATACAGAAATAATATAGGTGATATTATCCTCATTTTTTTAGAAGTAGAAACTGAGGCTTACAGGAGTTAACTAATTTGGACACTTGGGGCGCTCATATAATTAGAAATAGTAGATTTTGAACCCAGATCTTTTAAAAATGTTTTATTAATTTATTTTGATTTATCAACAATCACTTCCATAAGCTTTTGAGTTTAAAAATTTTCTCCCCCTCCTTCCCCCCTCCCTCCCCAAGACAACACGCAATCTGATACAGACTTTACATATAAATTCCTATTAACCATATTTTCACATTAGTCATGTTGTAAGGAAGAATTAGACCCAATAGGAGGAACCACCAGAAAGAAGAAATACAAAAAAAGAAAAAAACAAAAGAAACAAAACAAAAGAAAAAAAAGCTTTGATCTGCATTCAAACTCCATAGTTCTTTCTTTGGATGTGGATAGCATTTTCCATCATGAGACTTTTGGAGATGTCCTAGATTCTTGCATGGCTAAGAAGGGCTAAGTCTATCAAAGTTAGTCATCACACAATGTGGCTGTTACTGTGTACAATGTTCTCCTGGTTCTGCTCACTTCACTCAGCATCAGTCCATACAAGTCTTTCCAGGTTTTTCAGAAGTCTGCCTGCTCATCATTTCTTATAGCACAATAGTATTCTATTATATTAGTATGCTACAATTTGTTCAGCCATTCCCCAAATGATGAGCATCCCCTTGATTTCCAATTCTTAGCCACCACAAAAAGAGCTGCTATAAATATTTTTGTACATGTGCATCCTTTTCCCCTTTATATGATCTCTTTGGGATATAGCCCTACAAGTGGTATTGCTTGGTCAAAGGGTATGCACATTTTTATAGCCCTTTGGGCATAGTTCCAAATTGCTCTCCAAAATGGATGGATCGTTTCACATGAACTCACATCTTTTTATTTTAGATGTAATATGCTTTCCAGTTTAACATGCTACCTCCATGAAGTTAGTTTATTCTGATATAAAGCAGTCCTCTCTAAGAAGTGACTTACTCAAATTTAGATAGCCAGCAGAAAGAATGGGGTGAGGGGAAGGAATGGCTTTTCTTTACAAGTCATATATCTGTTTCTGCTGTCCTGACAGCTCAACTTTGATTTTCTGTTTTATTTTTGGCTATTTGAATCTTCCATATTCTTTTGTTCCTTTTGGTTGATTGGGCTTATCATTTAACTATCCACCCTGTTTTTACAATCTTCTTCTCAATTTGAGTTCGATCTTTATTTTCCAATTGTTCTGGCTTTCCTAGTACTGGCTTCCCACCAGGAATGCTAGATCACAGTAGTCACTTGACCTTTGATGTGTAAAATATGATTGACATGGTTATCCTTTCGTTCAGAATCATAGCATGCTAAAGCTAGAAAGGGGATGCTTAATAAATTATTTTCTTAATTTCTTAAATCTGAACTTAACAAACACATGAAAGTTATTTCCATATACAAAGAAGTAAAAAAAAAACACTATGATTCCATTTGATACCACTTACTTTTTTTTTTTAATGTGTATAATAAAGCCAATCGAATACTGGTTTGACTGTGCTTCCTACTTCCTTCTGTATTCTTCTGTGCACTTTAAAAATGCTTCAATGGCACTGATTTTTATTTTGTTGTTTTTTTTGGGGACATCATTTTCACAATCCCCAGCTCCTTCAATCAATTAAAAATAGAACAACAGAACAAACAAAAAACTCTTGCAACAAATAAACATCATCAAGCAAAACAAATCCACATAATGGCCTTATCCAGAAAAATATCTCCTTCTGAACCTTCAGTCCATTACCTGACTTTTGGGAGGTAGGTAATATGGTTCATCACAGGTACTCTGGAAATACGGTTGGTCTTTGCTTTGATCAGAGTTCTTGAGTTTTACAATGTTATTTTTTCTTTAATGTACATTTCAGTCTGCATTAGTTCATACTTCTTAGGATTCTTTGGAATCCTCTCTTTCATAATTTTATATGGTGCAATAATATTCCTCTATATTGATATATCACAGTTTCTTCAGATATTGCCAACTGAGGGTTATTCTCTTCCTTTCTCTACTTTCCTTTTCTCTTCTCCTCTTTTGGAATCAGAAAGTTTGTTTTGTTTTTTTGGTTATTTATTC
>NW_020954557.1:2961773-2969638 GCF_900497805.2 Vombatus ursinus
TGTGTGTGTGTGCACACATACACCCGTGTATGTATGCACACGAATCTACTTATTAGGTCCTTTGTAACCAGATTGCTGACTAAAAGAAGATTTTAATAGTGGAGCAGGAAGAGAGAGACCCATAGCTTAAATATTACCCTAGAACGCTAGTATACACACTGGGAAAGGGCATCAAAAGCCAAATTCAGAATATACACTTTATTCATATCATATTTTAATCCAAGCTTAGTGTTCTCTCACTTTCCCTTAACTTATGTATCATGACTAAGTTTTGTAAATTGGATAACATCCAACAACATTTTGCAACATGGCTGCTCAGTGGAAAGGGGAGGAATAAAGATTAGTGAGGTTATCAATAGAAGTATTGAAGGGCAAGAGCATCACCTTTCTAGGTGGGCATGCAGTGCTTATACAAAACTATGATGGCAGTGCACAGAGTCCTAGATGTCAATCTATCCATCAACTTTATTAGAACCCATTTCCTGATTCCCACCTGGAAAGCCTCTTGACTCTTTTGTTCCAGTTACTAGTCTCATTTTCTGATTTTATCTCATCAGCAACCCTATATTCAAGTTCTTGTCCCACCTTTGGATGGATTTTCTAGTGATGATAATAGCCTTAGTACATATTACCTACCTAATTGGAAGAGCTAGCATCAGGCAAACCCCATGTGGTGCTTTCACTATGACCCAGCCTTTGTTGTCTGAAAATTTTCTTTTTCTTCAAAGGTAGGTTCAAGTATTAGAACTTGGATCACTTCTCAAAACTCAGTCTGCTCTGATGCTTTATAAAACCTCTACAATGGGACACATTCCAACATAATTGGATCTGAAATAGAACTCTGTCTAATAAGTTTCTCACAATGCTCTAGAGCAGAGTCATTTCTAGGTAACAGACTATAACATGTATTTTAATAGCAGTTTAGCAGCAAAGGCAAAAATATCATGGAGAAAATGAACTTGGCATTCTTCTAACCAACCATTTCCTCTGCCCTTCCCTGTGCCTTTCAGTTCCCCTTTCCTTCTTTCTTTCCAAAACAAAAACAACTACCACTGATATAAAGGCCTCCAGCTAGTGAGGCATCATCATTGCCTAAATGAGAATTTTGTTTCTGCTGCTGTTCCTCTTTGCTTTCCTAGTGCCAATATCCCCACATGAGCATCCTCCCTCACCAAGTGTTCCCTGTGGTGAGCCCAAATGTTACAGATCAGGTGGGCATGATTAGATCCACCAAAATATGTCACTGCCAGTAGAATACACCATATGATCTCCCCTCTCTCCCTTGTCCAAGTGATACACGTATTTTGTTTTTATTCAGCATAAAGATCTGCTGGCCTTGTTTTGTAGCTAAGAATGCTGGACACTTTTCCTTTTTTGGTTTCCTTTCTAGAAAATGGATATAGCAAGTAAATATGGCTAATAGGATACTGGATACGGTTAGCTTATTAAACTTCATGCTTCGGTTATTTATGCCTAGGCATAGACTTGATAATCTGTCAATGACTTAATGATTGTCTCCCAGTATTTATCTATATGACCCCTTTGTGCTATTGAGACCAGAGTACTTTCTGTTTCCTGAATAGATTTTTGGCATTCTTCAGTATCTGTCTACTCATTCATTCATTTAATAAAAATTAAATAGGAATTTAAAAAATGGTTTCTGCCCTCAGGGAGTTCACATTCTAATATGGAAGGACAGTAGAGGGAGGGACTCAAGCTATTTCAGACAGATGGGAATACCTGACATTCACCTTTCTTTCCATATCTGCCCTTCCAAATTCTACCCTTGCTTCAAGGCCTAGCTCAGGATCTTCCATGGAACTCCTTGCATCCCTTGCCTGAATTACATAGTTGACACAGAATATATTTCCTTCTGTTAACTTTTCATGCCTGTATGTTTCATTTCCCTCAATAGATTAAAATTCCTTGAGAGCAGGAACCATATCTTATTTTGCATTCTGCTTATTACTTTACCTATGGTAAGTGCTCAATAAATACTTATTTAGGGCAAGGAATCCTAACATTTCCTGATCATAAACTCCCCCCCCCTTTTTAATGAATTCCTCATCTAAGATTGTTATTTGTACTTTTAATATTTTTAATTCAGCTATAAGACTATGAGCTCCATGAAAGTATGTCTTATCTAAACTTTGTGTCTTTTCCAGCACCCAGCAGATTGTTCTGAACATAGTAATGACTTAATCAAGCTGAGGTGAATTTGTTTGTTCTCAGTCTTCTGAGTCAAAGCTAAACAGGTTGTGTGCACTTCCTATATATGCTGTGAATCCTTTATTTTCTATCTGTTGACTAGCTCTAATTCATTCTGCCTGTGTTTGTGTTATATCCACCTATCTATCTCTCTCTTATTTATGTATGTATGCATCAATCTATCTCTCTCAAACCTGTGTATGTCTCTCTCTGTCTCTCTGTCTTTCTGTCTCTCTCTGTCTCTGTCTCTGTTTCTCTTGTCCTTCCTTTAGACTGTCATCTCTTTGAGGGCAGGGACAATTTGTATTTCCTTTATCTTACCATAGTGCTCAGAACATTTTTCATATTCAATAAAAGTTTCTTGAATGCAGGAAAATGGGAAAGTGGGTCAGTGCTCTTTGGTCCCCAGGTACCAATTTTTAAATATTCTTTTCTAACTCCTCATAGTACTTAGAGCAGTACCCAACACACAGTTAACGTGTGATATATACTGATGCTGAAGGCACAGATATTTTATAGTACAAAGTATTTTTAGCTTCAAATGGAACAATTATGAATAAATTTCTACTAAGTTACACAGAAAGAAAGTATTGCAGAGGCGCTAGAGAATTGGCCGTAGAATTGAGAGTCTGGGCTGAAGTGTCACCTCTTACACATAACGGGTGTTTAATACTGGGCAAGTCATTTAAACTTTGAGTGAGCTAGGCAGTTGCCTGGTAGTCTCTCTAAGACTAGAAGTTGCACAATAAGGGCTATGTTGCGTGGGTAGAGTTTCCACATCAGGATTTCCCTGGCCTAGACCAATGAAATCACAGGTCTAGTTCACCCTGCCCCCAAACCCCACCAAAAAAGAACTATAGGCCTCGGTCTTCAAGTGTTACAAGGATATTTCCTTTAGGTTACTGAGAGCAATAGATACTTCACATAGTAGGTTTTCTGTTGTAATTAGGAAAGTTAGGCTATTATTGCAGATAGTTAACTATCCCATAGTTCTTTATAATTTGGGAAACACTAGTCTATCAAGGCATTCATATTTTAAGTCTCTGTTCATGCTAATTCTTTATCTTTGTCTTTGGTAGATCACAGTCTGCTATTTTAACTTACTCAGAAAAAAACAAACTTGGTTAGTAGTTGTAGGTCATTTTCATAGTAACATGCAATCAGGGAATCATAGGGTTGGAAGGACTGCAAGAATTCAAGTGGCTTACTTGGTTGCCTCTGAGAGACGCAAGGCTCTATTTACCTGCAACATCCTATACAAACTGCATTTATCCTAAAGACCTCTTGCCTATTCTCTACCTGGCTTGATCTGCCACACCACAGAAATGAACTGGAAGAGTCATTTGAAAACCACCCATTTGGTGATCAAACCCTGTCCTTCATGATATTCAACAAATTTCCCACTTATTGAGAGATTTGTTACAGGATCAAGTTTTATTTTCCACAGAGTTATGCCGAAACTGTGGTGGGTGTGCCCACGATAAACTGCATGCTGGGGAAAGAAGCAAGACAGGTGCCAATAATGAAACTATGTTTAAGGATTTGTTCTAAGCTCTTATTTCTTAAAATGAGAAATGGATCACCCTGTCTTCATGTTTCATCTCCATCTCAATTTCTCTTTCAAATTACAACCAACTTAAACTCTGAAAATCCATTTCATCTGTTAACCCCTTCCCTGTTTTTTCAAAAATATTCAATGCTTTCCCATTGCCTTCAAGGGACACATTTAAATCTTTTCACAGTCTGGCTTCAATCTATCTCCCCATGTTCCAGCTTATTCCCATCTACAAGGAGTAACAACTAGAGACCCTATCAACCATAAGTAAAACTGTCTCTTCCATTTGGACTCTGAGCAATAAATTGTCTGTGAGAGTATCAAACACATTTGGCAAGCCTAAATCTCTCTGTGTTATGTCTCTCTTAGTCAGGTATCATCAAATTTATCTCAGTGGTTGACTTATGAAGGAGGACCCCATTTCTGGAGAACAGTCCTTGAGGCTATATTTTGTTCTACCAAATCAAATTCTTATTTCAGTTAATTTTAATATGTTTTGGTAAGAACTGTCTTCTCAGAAATTACTGTAATAATAGTAAAAAAAACTTCCTCCACTTAACTAATCTTCCCATGTAACAAAAAGTCAAGCAAGCAAATGTAACCCATATAGTGGACACATGTGATAAATTGTACAACAATCTGCCCTGGTAGTTCCCTCTCTACTTTGAGGAGGAAAGTACATTTTGTCTTATTTTCTGGGACCATCTTTGGTTTTTCAGTTTGTTACAGGTGGACTTTTAATGATATTTTCATTAACATTGTTACAGACATCCTTTATATTGTTCTTTTGGCTTTATTGATTTCACTGCATCGTTCGTGCAAATCTTTTCATGCTTGTTTGAGTTGTTCATATTCATTTTTCCTTATTGTAAAATAATATTACAGTGTATCCACATAACATTTTTATTCATTCTTACATAATTTCCATTTGCTCATTCACCATTTTTCAGTCATTCTTCAATTAAAATTTATTAATTGCCTTCTATGTGTCAGGCACCGTGCTAGATATCAGGGAAACAAATATAAAAAATAAAGCAATATTTACTCTCCAGGAGATTACATTCTATTGGAAGACAGCATGTACATGTATGCCTATGCTGTACAAATACAAAATGAATACAATGTAGCTAAATATCAGGTATTTATGGGAGGATCAGAAAAGGCTTCATGTAGAAGGTGATTCTTCAGTTTTATTTTGAAGGAAAAGAGGGATTCTCTGAGGCAGAGGCGAGGAGGGAGATCATTCCAGGAGTTCTAGTGCAAAGGCATAGAGATGGGAGATGGGATGACGTGTGAAGAACACAGAGAAAACCAAGTTGGTGTGAGAAGAGGGAGTGTAGTGCACAATGAGTCCAGGAAGATAGGTTCAGGCCAAGTGAGGAAAGAATTTAAAAGCCAAATGGAGTTTATATTTTATGCTGCAGGCAACTGATGTTTATTGCATAGTGGAATAACGTGATCAGACCTGTACTTAAGGAAAGTCACTTTGGCATTTGTGGAGGATGGAATGTAGAGGACAGAAATGAGGCAAGAAGGACAGTAGAGGATGTCAGAACTGGTAGATCTTCTTTTAAAAACTTTCTGATCACCTCCTTTGACTATTTCACTATCGAAGAATAGCTCTTCATTATGTATATATTGGGTATCAATTATTAACCAGTAATATTTGCTAAGAATATTTTCTCTACTCAAAAGCTTCTTATTTTTTCCCATTTTAATTGATTACATTCATGAAGAAGTCCTTTAATCTTATGTAATCAATTAAAAAAGTTTTATGATCTCTTTAGTGCTTTGATTAAAAATTCTTTTCCCATACACTGATATAAAAGACATATCCTATAGTTCTCAGGTAATTTTAAAACGAAGCCACTTTATTCGAGTCACATATCCATTTTGAGCTGATTATTATGATATAGGGTATTAAATATTGGTAAAAGTAAAATTTTTCAAGCCACTTTTCAGTTTTTCCATCGCATCAAAAATGGAGTTCTTTCCGTAGTAACCTATGTTTGGATTTATAAAACGTGGGGGTATTATTTTTGCTTGCTTCCACTTCACAGTTTTGCTGGGTAGGTGATTCTTGTTTGTAATCCTATCTCCTTTGCTCTCCAGAATATTATATTCCATGCCCTGTGGTCCCTTAATGTAGAAGCAGCTAAATCTTGTGTTATCCTGATTGTGTTTCCACAATACTTGAATTGTTTCTTTCTGGCTGCTTGTAATATTTTCTCCTTGACCTGGGAACTCTGGAATTTGGCTACAATATTCCTAGGAGTTTTCCTTTGGGGATCTCTTTCAAGAGGAGATTTGTGGATTCTTTCAATTTCTATTTTGCCTTCTGGTATCTAAAATATCAGTTTTCCTTGATAATTTCTTGAAAGATGATGTCTAGGCTCTTTTTTTTCATCATGGCTTTCAGATAGTCCATTAATTTTTAAATTCTCTCTCCTGGATCTATTTTCCAGGTCAGTTGTTTTTCCAATGAGATATTTCACATTGTTTTCTGATTTTTCATTCTTTTGGATTTGTTTTACAGTGTCCTGATTTCTCATAAAGTCACTAGCTTCCAATTGCTCTATTCTAATTTTTAAGGAAGTGTATTCTTCAGTAAGCTTTTGGACTTCCTTTCCCATTTGGCCAATTTTGCTTTTTAGGGCATTCTTCTCCTCATTGGCTTTTTGGACGTCTTTTGCCATTTGGGTTAGGCTATTTTTTTAAGGTGTTATTTTCTTCAGTATTTTTTGGGTCTCCTTTAGCAAGCTGTTGACTTGTTTTTCATGATTTTCTTGCATCACTCTCAGTTTTTCCTCTATTTCTCTTACTTGCTTCTCAAAATCCCTTTTGAGCCCTTCTAAGGCCTGGGACTGATTCATATTTTTCTTGGAGGCTTTGGATGTAGGAACTTTGGCTTTGTTGTTTTCTTCTGGTTGTATATTTTGATCTTCTTTGTCACCAAAGTAAGATAATATAGTCTGACTCTTTTTTCTCTGCTTACTCATGATCCTGGCCAATTACTTGAGTTTTAAACTCTTTGTTAAGGTAAAAGTCTGCTTCCAATGTGAAGAATGTACTGTCCCTAGCTTCGAGGGTTTGTATAGCTGTTTTCAGAGGTACTTCTAGGGACTTATGAATTTTCAGTTCCTCCAAGGTGCTATGATAAGGGGCCACAACAAGCTTCACCACACCGGTGTTCCTCCTAGCCCCAGGACAGCCCCTCAGAACTATGACCCAGATCCAAGCACTGGTAAAGCAAGAGATTCCTGCCTCAGCATTGGCAAAGAGATCCTTGCAATCCCCCTCTGATCAGCCACTTGATTCCCCCTCAGTTTGTGGGCCGGAAGCTCAGGAGAAAGCCATGGCCCTGGCCGCACTCAAGACTTGCAACTGAGACCTAGCACCTCTCTCACCGCAGTCACAGACTTTTCCCACTGACCTTCCAAGTTGTCTTTGGCATTCAGGGGTTGAGAAGTCTGGAAACCACCACAGCTGCCCACGATTCAGTCCTCTGAGGCCTGCTCCAGGGTCGCTGCCGCCTGCGCACCCATGCCGAACTGCGCTCCTCTCTCAGCCCTGTGCGATATACCTTTCCAATCAACCATCCAGGCCATCTTTGGCTGGAAATTTGTTTCACTCTGTCTTTTTGTGGGTTCTGCTACTCTAGAATTTGTTTAGAGCCATTTTTTTTAGGTATTTGGAGGGCTTTGGGAGAGAGCTCAAGATAGCCACTGCTTTCCCTCCGCCACCTTGGTTCTGCCCCCCTAACTTAAATTCTTATAAAAAATGAGTGTTGAAAGCTCTTTCCATGTAATTGGAAAATACTATTTACAATAAAAAAGAAATCAAAATTCAACAGTATGTTGTTTACAGGAAACATATTTGAAACAGCAAGATATAGAGTTAAAACAAGGGGCTAGAACATATTCTGTTATGCTTAGGAAAAATAAAAAAAAGTCAGGAGTAACAATCATGATCTCAGACAAAGGCAAAGCAAAAGTAGATCTAATTCAGAGAGATAATCAGAGAAACTATATTTGGCTAAAAAATATAATAGAAGATGAAGTAATATCAATACTGAACATATATGTACCACATATTATAGCAT
>NW_020954557.1:2969648-3010550 GCF_900497805.2 Vombatus ursinus
TGAAGTAATATCAATACTGAACATATATGTACCACATATTATAGCATCTAAATTCTTGAAGGAAAAGTTCAATGAGTTACGAGAGTAAATAGACAGTAAAACTACACTAGTAGGGGATCTCAATTTACTCTTCTCAGACCTAGATAAATCTAACCATAAAATATACGAGGAAGAGGCTAAGGACATGAATAGAATTTTGGAAAAGTTAGATATCATAGACCACTGTAGAAAACTTAATGTGAATAGAAAAGAATATACCTATTTCTCAGTTCTGCATGGTGCCTTAACAAAAATTGCCCATGAATTAGGGCATAAAACCTCACAAACAAATGAAGAAAGCAAGAATCTGTGCACATGACAGATTTTTTTTCTTATTTTGTATTTAAGTTTTAATATTTAAGCATATGTTTTCTTTTTCTATTCTTATTTTGTATTTAAGTTTTAGCATTTAGGTCTATTTTTTTGTATTTAAGTTTAAAATAAAAATTATGCTTTTTTTCTTTTCTTATTTTGTATTATTTTAGTTTTAGGATTTAAGTTGATTTCTTTTTTTTAATTTTGTATTTGTTTACATTTTTAAAAAAAATTACCAAAGAAAAGAAAGCAAGAATCTTAAATGTATCTTTTTTTCTGACTATAATACAATAAAATTATATTCACCAAAGGGCCTTTGAGGCATAGATTTAAAATTGTAAACTAAATAATCTAACCCCAAAGAATGATTGGGTCACAGTAATACTTCTTCTAGGTCTGTACTCCAAAGAGATCATAAAAATGGTAAAAGGACCCACATGTACAAAAATATTTATAGCAGCTCTTTTTGTGGTGGCCAAGAATTGGAAATTGAGGGGATATCCATAAATTGAGGAATGACTCAACAAGTTGTGGCATATGAATGAAATGGAATACTATTATGCTATAAGAAATGATGAACTGGCGGACTTCAGAAAAATCTGGTAAGACTTCTATGAACTGATGCTGAGCGGTCCTGGAGTCAGGAGGACCTGAGTTCAAATCCTGCCTCAAACACTTGACACTTACTAGCTGTGTAACTCTGGATAAGTCACTTAACCCCATTGCTTAGCCAAAAAAAAAGTTTTAGTTATAATAAAGTAAGTGGCTATTTGTGTTGGTATTGATTATACTCCCTATTACTTTTTTCCAGGAATAATAAGGTCCATGATCTGTTCTAATCATTTATTACATTCCCTCTTTCAGATATTTTGAGATTTGATCCCTTGATGACTTAAAAATTCTGTGTGGCATAACTGCTCTTTTATTTATTTTCTTTAGTGACATTCCAACTTCCTCATGTAGCACATTTGGTTCCATCTTTATTAATAAAGAAAGTGATTTGTTGCAGAAATCTTGACAAATCTTTTCCATCTTTTGTCTGTTATTCTTGTTTCAATTTCATCTTTAAATGGTCTTGGGACATGGGGCTTTAATTGTGTCTGAATCCAAGCTTTCCATAAACTGATCTTTTCCCTTCACTGCTTCTTGCTAATTTATGAAGTTAGTCTGCTGATGATACTTCACAGTCCTCCAAACATTTTTAAAATTAGTGTAGATTCTAAACTATGCCCTTGGTTTCTATATCTCTCCATTTTGCAAAGAGAGCAAGAATTTGTTGGCTTAGGCAATTTATAGGTTATTCTTAGCTTCCTCTTTGTATTAAATACTTCACTTGCATAAAACATGCATAAAATATTAAACTAGCATGAAAATGATGATTGATTATTGATATCTGATCCTTTATCCATTTGCCATTTTCTATGTCAATTTCTTATTTAAATAATTTGGGTTGAAACTACTTTCTTGTATATGATAACTTCTCATTTTTTATGCTTGTAGTTTGGTGTTGCCTTTGATCTTTTTTCCCCCTGGGAAATTTATAGTTTAACTATACACAGATAACTGAATTAGTAACAAGTTGTTTATTTTCTGTCAAGGTATAGTGATATTCTTTTTTTTATGGTATTTGAGGATTATTATGTCCAGTGTCTTGAAACTGTACTTAAATAATGTATTTATGATATATAGTTGAGAAACCTCTTGTTTCTTGATTCTGAGCCAAGTTTTTCAAGATATTTTTCATGGTATCCTCCTATGTCACATTTTCATTGAAGGCACCATGCATTAACATATATGTTAATATCACTGCTTCTTAAGATCCATCCTTTTTAAAAAATATTATTTTTCCAGTTATACATAGAGACAATTTTTAACATTCATTTTGTTTTTTTAATTTAAAGTTTAATAGCATTTTATTTTTCCCCTAGTTACATGTCAAGAACATTTTAGCATTATTTGTATAAGATTTTGAGTTCCAAATTATTCTCTGAAAATGGTAGACAGTTTGATATAGTTTATTCATGTGCTATCATGTAAAAATATTTCAATATTAGTCACAGTTGTGAAACAAGAAACAGATCAAAAGAAAAAAATGCAAGAAAGAATAAAGTAAATGAAAAAAATATGCTTTGATCTGTGTTCAGAATCCATTAGTTCTTTTTCTGGATGTGGATAGCATTTTCCTTCATGAGCACTTTATACTTGTCTTGGATCATTGTGTTGCTGAGAAGAGCTGAGTCATTCATAGTTTATCATCACATAATGTTGCTGATATTGTATACAATCTTTTCCTGGTTCTGCTCATTTCATTTTGCATCAGTTCATACTAGTCTTCCCAGGTTTTTCTAAAATCTGCCTGTTCATCATTTCTTATTGCACAATAGCATTCCCTGTATACCACAGCTTGTTCAGCCACTCGCCAATTGATGGTCATCCCCGCAATTTCCAATATTTTCCCACAATGCAAAGGGCGGCTATAAATATTTTTGCACTTCTTCATATGCCTATAGATGGCTTTGATTTCTTCATCTGAAAACTGCCTATTCATATCCTTTGAACATTTATCAATTGGAGAATGGCTTGCATTTTTATAAATTTGACTCTGTTCTCTATATATCTGAGAAATGAAACCTTTATCACAGGCACTTGCTATAAAGAATATTTTTCAACCTTCTGATTTCCTTCTAATCTTGATTGTATTGGTCTTGTTTACACAAAAGCCTTTTAACTTAATAGAATTAAAACTATCTATTTTACGTTTCATAATACTCTCTATCTCTTGTTTGGTCATGAATTCTTCACCTCATCATAGATCTGACAGGTAGATTATTCCCTGCTCTTCTAATATACTTATGGTGTCACCTTTTATGTCTAAATCATGCACTCATTTTGATCTTATCTTGTTTTACGGTGTGATTTATTGTTCTATACCTAGTTTGTGTCCTATCATTCTAGTTTTACCAGCAGTTTTTGTCAAATAGTGAGTTCTTATCCCAAAATCTGGGGTCTTTGGGTTTGTCAAACACTAGATTACTATGGTTGTTGACTGCTGTGTTTTGGGTACCTACTGCTTTATAATGTAGTTTGAGTTCTGGTATTGCTATGCTACCTTCCTTTGTATTTTTTTTCATTAATTCCCTTGATATTGACCTTTTGTTCTTCCACATGAATATTGTTATTTTTTTTTAGCTCTATAAGATAATTTTTGGTAATTTGATTGGTGTAGCATTGAATAAGTAAATTAGTTTAGGCAGAATTGTCATTTTTATTATATTGGTTTGGCCTACCCATGAGCAATGGATATTTTCCCAATTGTTTAGATCTGACTTTATTTTGTATGGAAAATGTTTTGTAACTGTGTTCATAGTTGCTGGGTCTGTCTTGGCAGGTAGATTCTCAAGTATTTTATATTGTTTACCATTGTTTTAAAGGGAATTTCTCTTTCTATCTCTTGCTATTGGGCTTTATTGGTTTTATAAAATAATGCTAGTGATTTATGTGGGTTTATCTTATATACTGCAACTTTGCTAAAGTTGTTAATTATTTCAAGTAAATTTTTAGTTAATGCTCTAAGTCCTCTAAGTATGTCATCATATTATTTACAAAGAGTGATAGTTTTGTTTCCTCATTGTCTAGTATATTTCATTCTGTTTTTTTTCCTTTTTTTATTGTTACCACTAACATTTCTAGTACCATATTGAATGATAGGGGTGATAATGGGCATTCTTCTTCATCCTTGTTCTTATTGGGAAGGCTTCTAGCTGATTACCATTACATATAATGCTGGTTTTAGATAGATACTGCTTATCATTTTAAGGAATGCTCCCTTTATTCCTATGCTCTCTAGTGTTTTTAATAGGAAAGGATGCTGTATTTTGTCAAAAGATCTTTCAGCATCTATTAAGATAATCATATGATTTCTCTTGGTTTTGTTATTGATATTGCCAATTATGCTGATAGTTTCCCTAATATTGAATCAACCTTGCATTCCTTGTATAAATCCCACCTGGTCATAGTGTGTAATTCTTGTGATATATTGTTAGTCTTTTGTCCAACATTTTTGCATCTATATTCACTAGGGAAATTGGTATAATTTTCTTTCTCTGTTTTAACTCTTTCTGCTTCAGGTATCAGCACCATATTTGTGTCATAAAAAGAGTTTGGTAGGATTCTTTCACCTATTTTTCCAAATAGTTTATATAATATTGGAATTACTTGTTTTTTAAATGTTTGGTAGAATTCACTTATAAACCCATCTGGCCCTGAGGATTTTTTCCTAGGGAGTTCATTAATGGATTGTTCAATTTCTTTTTCTAAGATGGAGTTATTTAGGCATTCTATTTCCTGATCTGTTAATGCAGTTAATTTTTATTTTTGTAAATATTCATCAGTTTTGCTTAGATTGGCAGATTTTTTGCCATATAATTAGATAAAATATTTCCTAATAATTGCTTTAATTTTATCTTTATTGGTAGTGATTTCACCTTTTTCATTTTTAATACTAGATATTTGGTTTTCTTCTTTTTTTAAATCAAATTAACCAATGGTGTATCTCTCTGACTGTTTTTTTTTCATTAAACCAGCTCCAAGATTTATTAGCTCAATAATTGTTGTTTTTTAAACTTTCAATCTTATTAATCTCACCTTTGATTTTCAGGATTTCCAATTGGGCTCCCAATTGGGGATTTTTAATTTGTTCTTTTTCTAGTTTTTTTAGTTATGTGCTTCAATTCATTGATCTGTTCTTTTTCCATTTTGTTGGGGTAAAAATTTAGAGAAATAAATTTTCCCCTAAGTACTGCTTTGGCTGCATCCCATAAATTTTGGTATGTTGTCTCATTGTTGTCATTCTCTTTATTGAAATTGATTGTTTCTATGACTTGTTCTTTGACCCACTTATTTTTTTATTTTTTTTTTGGCTAGGCAATGGGGTTAAGTGACTTGCCCAGGATCACACAGCTAGTAAGTGTTATGTGTCTGAGGTCAGATTTGAACTCAGGTCCTCCTGAATCCAGAGTTGGTGCTCTATCCACTGTGCCACCTAGCTGCCCCAACCCACTGATTTTTTTAGGGTTAGATTATTTAGTTTCCAATTAATTTTTAGTCTATACTTCCACTGACCTTTGTTGAACATAATTTTATTGCATTATGATCTGAAAAGAATACATTTAATATTTCTGCCTTTTTACATTTGATTTTGAGGTTTTTATGCTTTATTACATGGTCAGTTTTTGTGTAGGTGCCATGTGCTACAGAGAAAATGTATATTCTTTTCTGTTTCCTTTCAGTTTTCTCCAAAGGTCTGTCACATCTAACTTTTCTAATATTCTATTTACCTCCTTAATTTCTTTTTTGTTTATTTTTTGGTTGGATTTATTGAGTTCTGAGAGGACAGTTGAGCCCCCCCCCCCCCCCCCGACTAGTATAATATTTCTGTCTATTTCTTCTTGTAACTCACTTAACTTTTCCTGTAAGAATTTTGATGCTGTACCCCTTGGTGCATATATCTTTAGTATTGATATTGCTTTGTTGTTTATGGTACCTTCTAGCAAGGTGTAGTTTCCTTCTTTATCTCTTTTAATTAGATCTGTTTCTGCTTTTACTTTGTCTGAGATCAGATTTTCTACCCCTGTTTTTTTTTTAAACTTCAGCTGAAGCATAATAGATTCAGCTCCAGCCCCTTACCTATACTCTGTGTGTCTCTCTCTGCTTCAAGTGTGTTTCTTGTAAACAACATATTGTAGGATTCTGGTTTTTGATCCATTCTGATATCCACTTCTGTTTTATGGGAGAGTTCATGCCATTCACATTCACAGTTATGCTTACTGTGTATTTTGCTCCATCCTATTCTTCTTCCTGTTTGTCCTCTCTCTCCTTAGTCCTCTCTCCTCCTTTCCCTCTTCACTAGTGTTTTGCTTCTGTTTACCACCTTCCCTTATCTGCCCTCCCTTCTGTCATTCCCCACCACTTACTTGATCTCCTCCCCTCCTACTTCCTTTTTAGGTAAAATAGATTCCTATATGCAACTGATTGTGTATATTATTCCCTTTTTGAGCCAATACTGATGAGAGTAAAGTTCAAGTAATGCTCATTGCCCAACCTCCCATCTTCCCCTCCTCTGTAATAGGTCTTTCGCACCTCTTCATGTGAAATAATTTACCCCATTCTACCTCTTCCTTCCTTCTGTACCATTGTACTTCTCTTTCTCATCCCTTAATTTTTTCTGTCATTCCCTCAAATTCAACTTTACACCCATACTCTCTGTCTATGTATAATCCTTCTAGTTGTACTATTAGTGATACAATTTCAAAAAAAAATTACAAATATCATCTTCCCATACAGAGATGTAAATAGTTTAGTTATGTTGAATCCCTTATGTCTTCTTCTCCCTTTTTACCTGTTTTTTTTTTTTCTTTTGGGTCTTGACATTGGAGGTCAAATTTTTGGTTTAGCTCTGGTCTCCTTCTGAAAGCTTGAAATCCTCTATTTAATTGAATGACTATTTTTTCCCCTTGATGTATTATACTTAATTTTGCCAGGTAAGTGATTCTTGGTTGTAGCCCTAGTTCCTTTGCCTTCAGGAACATCATGTTTTATGACCTCCAGTCTTTTAATGTTGCAGCTGTGTAATACTGATTGTGACTCTCCAATATTTGAATTGTTTCTCTCTAGTCACTTGTAGTATTTTTTCCTTGACCTGATAGTTCTGAAATTTGGCTTTAATGTTCCTTGGAGTTTTTATTTTGGGATGTTTTTCTTGATGTTATTGATGGATTTTTTAAATTTTGCCCTGTGGGCCTAGGTCTTGCTGTTTTTTCATTCTTTTGAATTTGATTGATCTTGATGTCTCATAGAGTCATTAGCTTCCACTTGCCCAATTCTAACTTTTAAGGAGTTGTTTTCCCCAGTTAACTTTTGTATTTTCTTTTCCATTTGTCCAGTTGTGCTTTTTAAGCAGTCATTTTCTTTTTCCAAGCTGTTGACTCTTTTTTCATAATTCTCTTACACCACTCTCATTTCCTTTCTCAATTTTTCTTCTACCTCACTTATGTGATTTTAAGCTCCTTTTTTAGCTCTTCCATGAGTTCTTTCTGGGCTAGAGACCCCTTCCCATTTTTCTTTTGGGTTTTTAGGTGTTTTGACATTGTTGTCCTCTTCTGAGTTGGTGTCTTGGTCTTCCCTGTCACCATAATAACTTTCTATGGTCGTATTCTATTTTTGTTGTTTTTTGCTCATCCTTTTTTGGGAGCTTTCCCCCTTTCTTTTAAATTTGATCTCTGCTTCAAGGGTGGAAGGGGCTCTGTCTCAGGTTTCTTGTGCCCATGGCTGCAGACCCTGGCTGTTTACCTGGTGCTGTGCTGATGCTGCCCTGAGGCCCATTAAGATTCCTTGTGTCTGCTGCTATATTGAGGAAGTGAGGTGGAAAGTGGCTGGTGCTGCTGGGGGCCATGACAGTTTACCTGGTGCTGAACTGGGGTCCCAGTGGTAGACTCTGGCATGTGCTGAGGCTGGGTAGGGGTTTTTCTGCATTTCCACAGGGCTACATTGAAGCATGTGGAAGTCTGGCTGCTGGAGGATGCCTCTTTGTCTGGGCTACTCTGAAGCACTTGGTGGTTTGTGAAGTTAGAGTCTGTTAGTTCCCCTGGCTACACTAAGGCACATGGCAGGGGTTGGAGGAAGACAGTCCTGGTGTTGGTGTTAGCCTGCCGCACCACACTGGTGCTCAGGATCTCCCACTGGTTTGCTGATGTGAGGCTTGTTGCTGGCTTGCTGGCATGCTTCCTGTCCTGGATTGTGCTCTCCTTTTACCCAAATGAGACAGACCTTTCTTGCTGATTTTCCAAGTGTCCTGGGCTAAAAGACTGCTTTACTCCATCTTTCCACTGGCTCCACTGTTCTGGAGTGCTATTTTATGGTTGATTGGAGATGAATATGGGAGAGCTATAGCAATTTACTGCTTATTCCACCATCTTGGCTCCTGGAAGTCCTCAATATTCATTACAATTTTTTTTAGTTCCAAATTTCTCCCTCCCTCCCTCCCTCTCCACCCCTTTCTTAAGATGGTAAGCAATTTGATATAGGTTATGTATGTGCAATCATGTAAAACATATTTCTATATTAGTCACATTGTAAAAGAAGAAATAGACCAAAAAAAAGAACCTTGAGAAAATAAAGTGAAAATAATATGCTTTGATCTGAATTCAGATTCCATCAATTCTCTCTCTGAGTGTGGATAGCATTATCCATTGTGAGTCCTTTGGAATTGTCTTAAATCATTATATTGCTGAGAAGGGCTAAGTCCATCAAAGTTGATCATTACACAATGTTGCTATTATTGTGTACAATATTCTCCTGGTTCTGTTTACTTCATTTTGCATGAGTTCATATAAGCCTTTCCAGATTTTCCTGAAATCTGCCTGCTGATCATTTCTTATAATACAATAGTTTCCATTACATTCATATATCACAACTTATTCAGCCATTCCCCAATTGATGGGCATCCCCTCAGTTTCCAATTCTTTGCTGCCACAAAAAGAGTTGCTATAAATATTTTTTTGTAATCTCATTGGGATGCATACCTAGTAGCAGCATTACTGAACCAAAGGATATGACACAGTTTGATTGCCCTTTGGACAATCCAATTTTGGGAAATTGAAATTGCTCTCCAGAATTGTTGGATCAGTTTAGAATTCCACCAACAGTGCATTAATGTCCCAATTTTCCCATATTTCCTCCAAAATTTAACATTTTCCTTTTCTGTCATATTAGACAATCTACCAGGGGTGTTTTAATTTGCATTTCTTTAATCAATAGTGATTTAGAACATTTCTTCATATGACTATAGATAGCTTTGATTTCTTCATCTGAAAACTGCCTGTTTATATCCTTTAGTCTCTTATCAATTGCAGAATGATTTGTATTCTTATACATTTGACTCGGTTCTCTATATATTTGAAAGATGAGTTATTTATCAGAGACACTTACTGTAAATATTGTTTCCCAGCATTCTGCTTTCCTTCTAATCTTGATTGCATTGGTTTTGTTTATGCAAACCTTTTTAATTTGATATAATCAAAATTATCCACTTTACCTTTTGTAATACCATCTATCTCTTGTTTGGGCATAATGTCTTCCCTTCTCCATGGATTCGACAGGTAAACTATTGTTTTCTCTCCTAATTTTCTTTGTCCTTTTTTTTTGAGAAACAGTTCAAAAAACATTTTCTATATGATTACTTTCCTGATCTTGCCATGGTGCTGATGTCCATTCTCTTTCTCTCTGGGTCTGTCTTTCTCTCTGTCTCTGTCTCTTTCCAAACTACCTTATAATTTTTTTAGGGGTGGTGCCTCATATTGCACAGGTTCATAGGATGCACTAATTTGGGAAAAGGAGGAAGAAAAGAAAGGCATTTATGAATACAAATTGGTCCTTTGTTTAGGTTGCATTTCTAGGTAAAGAAAAGTGAAGTTTACGTGAGAGTCAGGAGAAAAGTCAAAGGCATTTCACTGGCAGATCCAAACATTCTTCTGCATTCCGTCTTTTGTCAAAAAGGAGCTCAGTCTTATTTCCATGCAAGAGCTAGCTACTCACACCTGGAAATATGAAATCTTTTATACTTGCATGCATGCCTCCCATTCTATATAAAGAATATGAAACTTAACACTGATTGACCATCATCCTTTAAGGGGATTCATGCTAAGTCTCATTATAATCCATGATACAAAGCTGTCCAACACTTTCCTGGGTTTTGAGAGATGAGTGAGGGTCATGTAGGTCCTGGGGAAGGAAGTTGGGTTTCCTTCATTTCCCTGCTTGGATCTTTGTACAGTTCAGTCTTTATTGTCTCAGAAAGGTTGTTGTTGATCAAGCTATGCTCTTCACACTGGCTGTCACTCTTGTTAAAAAACAACTCTGGAGCCATTATGTCCAGGAAGTTCTTTGAACTGGGAAGTGTGCCAACAGTCACAAAGATGGTGGAAAGTTCTGAAACTGTTATATTCCACCAATTGCTGAATGTTCTGGCCCTCTGGTTTGGAGGTTTCTTGGGAGTAGAAAGCTCGGTACTGCTGGTATTACTTCCTCCACTTATTCTGCTATCACTAGTGATTTGGCTGCTACCAGACTTGGGCATCTTGGTCTCACCATTGCATCCAGTGGCCTATTTACTCTGTCCTATCAGTGAATCAGGGCAACCTTTACTACAACAGCCAAACATTTTCTCAGTTGCCTTAGCCTCAGCCTTTTCTTTAAGTTTTTTTTTTTTTCCAAGAGGCCATCCTTCTCTGGGCTGCCATATAAATCAAAGATTTTTATTTCAAATGCCTGGATAATCCTTTTCTGAGCATCATCTTCCTCTCTACTTCTTGTAGCTGTGCTGTAGACCAAGTTTGACATCTTCCAGGTATTTCTTCTATTCCATTAGAAGATGGTCTAGTTTGCCAAATGAGATTCTAGTTCCATAATCTGATTTTGGGAGGTATCAAGCTGCTGATGGCTTCCATTTTTCTCTAGTTCTTTCCTATAAGAAGTCATCCATCATTATTTCCATTTTCTGTATAGGGTCTGTATGTTTGTTCTGCAATGGCTCCAAATATAACTCATTAATCTACCCAAGGACCAACAGCTGCCTATTCAAGAACTCCATCTGCTCCTGGACCAATTCACTGTTTGAAAGCTTTTGAGAAACTTGGCTAAGCAGTAACTCTCTGGGAGAGACACAGAGTTGTATGCCTCATTATTGGCCTTCTTTATTTCTGACCTCAGATCTGCAATCATATCCCGGGAGTCTTCCAGCTTTGTCTGTAATTCCTGGCCCTGGTTGTAGATTTCCTCCTGATCATGTAACAGCTGTCTGATCTGGCTGTGTAGCTGGGTCACCACAGGGCTATGTTTCTCCTGAAGCTGATTGTATCTGGCCTATTCTTTTTGCAAGCTTACTTCCCACTTGTGGATGTCCTACTCTTAGAACTTCAACTGATCATTCATAGTAGTTTTGGGCCTCTCCAGTGATGTTGCTTTGATCATCTCTCAGAGGAGACATCTGTGCTGGAGAGCATATTTCTGCCTTTTGAAATGCTGAGGAAGTCACTGACTGTGTAGCAACAGCAATTTGTTTCAAAGGGTGTGAATCTCATCTGAGGGTAGAGAGCCTCCAAAGTGGGCCCAATTGACAGACTTGCTGGGCAAAGACAATTCATTCAACTACTTGATATGTGAATCTCCTCCCTGTGGTTTCAGCTTATCCAGTACTTCCACTAGGGAAATAGAGGGCATGTAATCTTCCTCTGTGTTTCCTTTTGTTTTCTTAAATAGGTCTTTAGTCTTCTTTCTAACAAAATGGTAAGCAGTCTTTAGTAGTGTCTTCTCAAAAAAGGTGATCATATGGGGGAGGTTGTCCACTTCCAAACCCTTCTTTTTTCTGAGATGGAATTTTACAAGGGCTAAGTGTGAGGATGTTCAGCTCCAATGAAGTCTGATTTTCCCTGTTACCAGGAGGGTTTTCTTCGGCACACCCACATGGCCAATCTATGGGAGTAAAGGCTTGCTTTGCTGTGTCAAGCTCAAAATTGTCCAGAGAGGAAGTTAGAGGTTCAGTGCTCATATTGGTATGATGAGTGTTGGAAGATGTTGAATAGGACTTTCTCTCGAGAACATGGGAGACTGTCTCGATAGAAAGAAGAGTCAAATCATCCTCAAAGTACCACAAGCTCAGTATCTGCTGTAGTGATCTCAGATAGCTTCTTTGATATTGTAGCTTCTTCCTTATCTTTCTCAACATGATCTTTTCTAGTGACTAGATTACCTAAAAACCCTGGAAGATCACTTAGAGTGACAGAACCTTTATTGTCAGATCTTTCTTTTAATCCTCTTATTATTAGAAAGTTGTTGCTCTCAGTGTAGACATGGTCTCACAGAATCTGTTCACCTTTTGGGGGACCTTGACTGCAACCTGAGGGAGTGGGGAGGTTGCTGGTGTTCTCAGAGGAGTTCCTTTCCTACCAGATGTACCAAAGACTTTGAGATAAGGGTGTGACAACTGAACTGGGGCATTTCCAGGTGAAGTTGGAGGAGTGGTCATACCACAGACTGCAGAGCAGCTCTATATAGCAGCTTATGATGATTCAGTTGATAGCTATGTTGATGACTCAGTACCAGTAGCTGCCCTGCTATGTTTAACAATGTCAGCTCTGGAGTGGAACAAGGGGTAGAAGCAGAACTCCCTTAGCTATTCTGTGTCAACATAAGGTCTGACGGTGGCAAGAGTTGGACAATGATGAAAACATGTTGAGATCTGCTGAGACACAGAATAGCCATCTTTACATGAGGCTTTGGTAGGGTCCAGAGAAATTTTGGCACATTCTATTTTAATATCATGAGTTTCTAATCTCTTCCATCTGTGTGGGTCCAGTTAATGGTCCTTGGATCCAGTCACTAATTCTGAATGAATTCAAACATGTTCCCTCATTGAGTTAACTACTTCTTCAAAGGACTACAAGTTTTCCTTTATACTATAATGAGAAAGTAGAAAGGAGACAAAGTTGCAAGATTACATTCCATAAAGGTGATGAAAGACAACATAACCACTGGCATGAAGATGGATGAGACAAAATTCTGTCACGTGACCTGGATTCTTCAGGCACCATGATGAAAGATGGCCAAAAATATAAATGAAGTCATGAAGGTATTATTTGCTTGACTGTGGAATCACTGGCAGCATGATTGTTAAGACTAAAATTCCTGTTGGGAATATTACTACATCTGTATCAGTCTTGAGACACTTAAGCATGGGTGGCAAGAGAGGAACTTTAAAAAGCTTATGCTTCCATGGTGGTTGCAGGTTTATGACATGCCCCAGTAATGAGAGGATGATAAACAAGTAGTAGCTTTGCCTACGTATTCATTAATTTTGTCCATGAGATCCTTTTCATGAGGCTTTTTCAATGTAATCAGGATTCACAACACCTGTTTAAAATCCCTTTGACCCAGCAATAGCACTTCTAGGCCTGTATCCCAAAGAGATCATACAAATGGGAAAAGGACCCACATGTACAAAAATATGTATAGCAGCTCTTTTTGTGGTAGCAAAGAATTGGAAATTGAGAAGATGCCCATCAATTCAGAAATGGCAGAACAAGTTGTGGTATATGAATATAATGGAATACTATTGTGCTATGAGAAATGATGAGTGGGCAGACTTCAGAAAAACCTGGAAAGACTTGTATGGTCTGATGCTGAGTGAAGTGAGCAGAACCAGGAGAACATTGACACAGTAATAGCCATGCTGTGTGACGACTAATATTGATAGACTTAACCTTTCTCAGCAATGCAAGGATCTAAGACTTCTCCAAAGGCCTCATGATGGAAAATGCTATCCATATCCAAAGAAAGAACAATGGAGTTTGAATGCAGATTGAAGTATACAATTTGCTATTTTTTTCTTCTGGTGTGTTTTGTTTCCTCTTTTTAGTGGTTCCTCCTATTCATTCTAATTCTTACTTACAACATCACTAATGTGAAAATATGTTAACAAAAAAAAAGAATTGATTTCCAGATAATAAACTACCAATATGTTTTCAGGCATAGTACCATCAGAATTGAGTTTCTCTTTAAAGACATTTGCTATGTCATCTAACACACCCAGAGTCAAATAATCCAGCATGGAGAGGATTTCACCATTATTTACTTGCTGTGCCATTATCTTATGTGTGATGCTTGTTTTGATACACCCATTAAAACTTCCACAGGTTCTTCATTTATGCCTCTACCAGACTTAATGTTACCAATAATTAATAGACAACCACTTCTCCTCTTGGGCCTCAATTTCCTCATTTGACAAATGAGAGGGCTAGACTAGATGACCTCTAAGGTCTCTTCCAGCTTTAAATCCTGTGAATGAACCACTGTCTCCCCTCCCTTCACTTATTTACCTCTCCCAACTCCTCCAGCCTATGGTGCCACTTCATCTTTTGTATTTGCCTTGTGTATATTTTGCATATACTTAAATTTAATTTAAGGTCCTTGGGCCCTGGGACTATATATATATATATATATATATATATATATTTTCCAGGGCTGTTGTGAGGAGAAAATGAAGATTAAACTTTGCTATTAATTATCATTAATGAACA
The DNA here is from genome assembly GCF_900497805.2 of Vombatus ursinus. NCBI lineage: Eukaryota > Metazoa > Chordata > Mammalia > Diprotodontia > Vombatidae > Vombatus > Vombatus ursinus. Next base: position 2,984,132 of record NW_020954557.1, read on the forward strand.
AATATCCCATGAAATGGTATAACGTATTTCCTTTGGAATTACAATAATACCAATTCTGCCAGTTCTTTTACATGCTTCCCTAAGGATAATCTGCCAACCATCCTTCCATTTTTGTGTATAGTAATCATGTGAATATTGATATGATTTTGATTCAGGTCCTTTACAGAGGTTCTTCATCTAAGGTCTACACATTTCCAAGGGGTATGTGAACTTATATTGAAAACAATTATCTTCATTTTCACTAATCCATAATTGAAATTTATTATTTTCTTAAATTATGAATATAGATAATGAACATTATTCTGAGGAAGTGTCCATAGGCTTCAGCAGACTGTCAAAAGAGTTTATGACACACACGCAAAAGATTAAGAATCCCTGATTTATTTGTATATTGATTCACTGATTGTTGAACAGGTTACTCACATTTAGAGTTGTTGAGTCATTTCAGTCATACTTTACTCTTTGTGACCCCATTTGGGGTTTTCTTGGCAAAGATGCTAGAATGGCTTACCATTTCCTTCTCCAGCTTATTTTACAGATGAGTAATGGAGGCAAACAGAATTAAGTGACTTGTCCAGGGTCACACAGCTAATAAGAGTCTGAGGTCAGATTTGAACTCAGGAAGATGAGTCTTTCTAACTACAGGCCTGGCACTCTATCCACTGTGCCATCTAGCTGCCTCCATATTTAGAGTACCAATAGTTGAAGGAATGATTTTAGATAGTCTACAAATTGTGTGATTTTTAGTATCTTTTGCCCCATTCGTGGTTTGGAAATAAATGCAAAAAAACTTTAAGCATACTTCTTTCCCAATACTTCCAAATGTTTTTACTCCTCAAATTTTCCAGGCTGTGCATTTAAAGCATAATTTCAGTATTCACTTCACAGAGTTTAGTCAGATATTCCAAATACTACTTTGAAAACCTATTAGTGGTTTCAAATGAGCTTTTAAAATTATTTTCTTGAAAATAAATCATGATTTGACAGAGGTAAACAAGTATACTTTAAAATTTGAGTGGGATATGAACTGGCAGAATTATGTCTGAAAGGATTAACAGTAGATTCAAAAGTCCTAGAGGGCTCATGACTCATGATGAATTTCTTCACATGTTCACATCACTTGTTTAAATTTTACATCCTTTCTTCTCCTCAAAATGGTGTCCTTTGTTATCCAACACCCTCCAATTCTCCTTCTGAACTTTGACCCACTTTGGCTTCTGGACTACTTTTGGATTTTTTTTTTTTACCTTGCTCAGGGACTTGCTCATTTTAATAAATCAACTGTGCCATCACTCTCACCAAAGAAAGTGAGAGCCATATTTAGTGATCGAATATAGTGGTTTGATTGACCCTGGGATAAATTGCAAGCACTGGAACTACCTGTCAGAAGATGAGTGAATATGGTTCCTCATTGAATTAGAAAGAGATTTTAACCCATCTTCTTTGGACCTTGACTTGTAGTTGTAATAGAATATCAATTTGATAATATTCAGAAGCAGTCTAAAGTAGTGCTTCATAATAGCACAGTGCAAACTCTATTTTAAATAGCCTAAATTGTTATGAGTTTGAAATATGTCTGTCTGTTAGCATTAAATCAATTCCTGTTTCATTAAGTACAAAATTATACCATTTTCCTTCCTCACATTTCCTCCTTTATCTTTCATTGCTTGGCCTTCAGAGGCAGTATCACAGTGCTGCTAATACAAAATATGCCAGTAAACTTCAGCATCTGCTTCTCTTGCCAGTGGAAGCTCAGGTACTCCATTTCCCTACAATAGCACATGGGGATATTCAAAGTTTTAGTGTCTTAAATATCTGAAACATTCAGAATTTTTGCTAAATATTAAGGCTGATGAAAGTGATCTGGCAAACAGTCACATTCCTCTTGCCTGGGATATGGGATAACATGCTGGGAGAATATAATCATAAAAATTTTAGACCTGGAAGGGACCTTAGAGAGTTATGAATTTTAGAGCTGTAAGGCATCAGTTTCCTTATTTTAGTGATTATCCATCTACAAATAAGCTTGAGTTTCCTCTTTCCTAGACAAGCCCTTCTTATACCCTACTGCCACCCAAAATGTCATCCTATCTCTCTATTCACCTTCATTACTAAACAGATAGAAAGTATAACCTGCAATTGCTCCCTTCACTCTTGGTAACTCACTCCTTCCTCAATCCTCAGCAATCAGATTTCCATCCAGCAAACTAAAACTTCTCTCTCCAAGTTAACAACAAAACAAAACAAAACGAAACAAAACAAAACATTACATCATTACTTCCAAATTCAATACTTTTTTTAAATCCTGAAAGGCAAACTTTCAACAATATTTCAATCAATTAATAGCAAGTTTTTATTATATACCTATCACTTTGTTTGGTTTGAGGGTCCCTAGGGTTACAACTACAAAAAATGAAGCAATCTTTAATCTCAATGAGTTGATATTCTAATGGGGAAGACAGGTAGTCAAATCAACAAGCAGTAGTTAAGTGTCAGGCACTACACTAAGTTCTGAAGACACACAGAAAGGCATAGAAAAAAAAACAACCAAAAAGCAGTGCTTACCCTCAAAGAGCATACAGGCTAATGGAGAAGATAGCATGTACACAACAATGCCCAAACAAGGTGAAGACAGAATAAAATGGATATAATCTTAGAGGGAAAGCAGTTGCATTAAAGGTACTGGGAAAGGCTTCTTGCAGAATGTGGATTTTTAGCTGAACCTGAAGGAATTCAGGGAAGCCAAGAGATGGAAATGAGGAGGGAGAGAATTCCAGGCATGTGGGACAGTCATTGAATAAGTACTGGGTCAAGAGATGGAATGTCTTGTTCAAGGAGCAGCAAGAAGGCAAGTGTCACTAAATAGCAGAGTATATAGAGGAGTAAAGTGTATGAAGACCAGAAAAGTAATCAGGGACCAGGTTATAAATGGCTAAAGGACTGAATAAAGACAAATATCCCAATTTTTTTTCAAAAAGGGAAGTTAATGTAACATGTAAAATATAGGCCAGTGAGCTTGGGCTCAATTCCTGGAAAATTTTTAAAATAAATTATTAAAGAGATGTGTAAGGTCTGTAAATTGTGGAGCTCCTAATCATTTTAAGTTTTCTAATCAATCTGTTGTTATTAGAGATTGCAAATTATGGGTCTTTGTTTAGAAACATCTGAGCAGTACCTCACCATGAAGAGAGTGAGCGTATCTATTGGTACCTTGCTGATAGCACACAAAGAATTCAAGATGATTGGCTGATAGATATAGGGGGATGAACTCTTGCCAGAGGTGTTACCACCTGTGATATTTGTAAGAGTAAAAGAGACCTGACAGGGCATCTGTTAGAATAGATGGGAGAGGATAGACTCAGAGGCACAAGTAGAAAGGTGATCCTTAGAAAGAAGGATTAATTTAGTCTGTTAAACTAGAGGAAAGGATGGATAAAAGATGAAAAAGTTTTAAGTTAGGGAATAGGGGAAGCAAAGAAACACATGATGAATGGCTTCAATGTTTTTAGTAATAAGGTGAGAAGAAAACATCCACCAAATAGAAGGGGAAACAAGACTTTGGAGACTTGAGGAAAGAGGAGAAGGTTTTGAACAATGAACCCAAGAAGGATGATTGGGAGTTAATAATGGAAAAATGAAGTAATTTCCATGTAGAATCAAGGGCCTTGTTGAGATCAAATAATCATTTCTCCAGGCTAAAATTCTTGAGAAAGTCATTCAAACTTGGTGCTTCCTCATCCTCTCTTCTCACTTGGTTCAATGATCATCTCTTAACACATGATTCTTAAATCTACTTATTCAGCCCTAACTTTTCCCCAACCGTCTATCAGATTGCTCAAACCAGAAGTCATGTAGACCTTTTATACTTAGTGTGATCAAAACAGAACTTTGCCCCAACTCTTCCCTCTTCTGAACTTTCCCTATTACTATTAAGGGCACCATGATTCTTCCAATCTATCAGGTTTATAACCTTGGTATCATTCTTGATTACTCCCTCACACTTATGCTATATATCCAATCTCTTGCCATGTCTTGTCTTTCTACCTTTATGATATCCCAATTCTTTCTCCTCACACAGGCAAAATCAAGGTACAGATATTTATCCCCTCATACCTGGACTATTACAATAGCTTTTTGGTTGGTGTTTCTTCTTTAGATCTCTTCCCATTCCAATTCATTCTCCATTTAGCTGCCAAAATGATTTTCCTAAAGTCCAAGTTTTGACCATGTTACCCTCCCTACCCCACCCCCACTCAATAAGCTACTGTGGTTCCATATTGCCTGTAAGATCAAATATAAATTATTTTGTTTGTATTTTAGATCCCATCACATCGGACCCCTTCTAACCTTTCCAGTCTTTTTACATTTCACTTTTATTTGTAACATGTTTAGCACAATGCCCCACATGTAGTGGGCACTTAATAATCTTTGTTCCTTTCCCTCTATCCCCTTCCACATACTATAAGATCCAGTGATACTGGCCTCCTTGATGTTCCTCACTCATTCCATCTTTCAATTCTGTGCCCTTACCCTGGATATTCTCCATTTCTGAAATAGTCTACCCCCTCACCTCCATTCCCTCTGTTTCCTGACTTCTTCAAGACTCAATTTAAGTCCTACATTCTGCTGGAAGCATTTTCTGGTCTCCTTCTCCCTGACCCCCCATTTTCCCGATAGTGCCTTCCTTCTGAGATTACCTTACACAACATTGTATATGGCTTATATGTGCATTTTTTTTGCATTTTGTCTCCTCCACTGAAGCGTGAACTCCTTGACAGAACAGTCAGTGTTTTTGCCTATCTTTGTATATTCAATCTTCAGGCAGGGCTTGGCACATAATAAGAACTTACTAAATTCTTTTTTATTGTTATGGCAGATCCAATTGATACAACTATGTGACTTTCTCTAGTAGAATTCAGCATCAAAGGAGTAAGAAAAGGTGAAGAGTGAGGTTGACCAAAGGGTGAGGACTCACTGGATGTGATAAATAGCTGGAAAAAAGGATTAGGGAATCAACAGTGTAGGATGGTACTTTATTGAATCATTACTGTAGTTTCAAGGCTAAATGGAGTACTGTGAGACTAGAATAAGAGTAATAGATTGGGAGAACAAAGAGAAATGGAGAGAATTAAGGTTTCAATGAAAATGAAGTTTAGATTTAGGAAGTATAAGGTATAGGGGCAGTAAAAGGACAGAAGATTATGATCAGAGAAAAGAATTAATTGTTGAAGATAATGGAGGCATGATAGAGGGGGTGATAGGGACATCTAAGGTTTGATTGCCCCTACTGGTGACTAAGTTGGCTTGAAGATATATGTCATGGAGGTGAAGAATTTGATGAATTGAGAGGACAGGAAGATATCAACATGAATATTATAGTCCCCAGGTATGAGGGAAGAGTTTGGGATGTAGAGAAAGTCTGTGATGTAGCAACTAAACTAAGGAAGGGAGTGCAAATCACCTGGGGGTTGGTGGATAACTGCAATCAGGATCTGGGCAGGGATATATAGACAGATGGAGTGAACCTCAGAGGAGAACAGGTTGCTGAGGAATGGTGATAGAGAGAGAGCCTAGGCCTAGTGGAGACAGAATAGTTTGCTGACTTCTTCTGTAGTGGGAATGAGAAAAGATGCAATCTACCATCTAAAGCGTAGCCAGAGATAAAGTGTTTCCAAAAGAATGTCAAGATTCTATGAATTCAAGAAGATTGAAAGAATGAGAGAGGAAGTGACATAGGATGCAAAGGACTTTGATAACTATAGATGTCAAGTATTTATAAACTACAAACCATTATAGAGAGAGATATATGATTGTGGAATGGAGAGTACATTGAAGTTAGGAAGAACTGGGTTTAAATCCTGCCTCAGGTAACTCTCTAAAAAGGTATCTGTTAAATTATAGATGGAGAGAGTTTCTATACCATTTAAATCATAGATCGTTCCTATATTGATGTGAATCATGACTGATATGTGGACTGTTTCTAAGCTATTTCTTTAGGTCTGATGCTTGGTTTCTCCATTTTTTTTTTTGCTTTTTTTATGGTGAGGCAATCAGGGTTAAGTGACCTGTCCAGGGTCACACAGCTAGGAAACATTATGAGTCTGAGGCCGGATTTGAACTCAGGTCCTCCTGACTTCAAGGCCAGAGCTCTATCCACTGTGCCACCTAGCTGTCCCTCTCCGTTGACTCTTGATGCTGGCATCTATGTCTCATTCTTTTTGGAGAAAACAAAACCCAAGTTGCCATGTTTCCCTCCCTATGCCTGTCCTCCTTTCCATCTCTCATCTCTCTAATCCTCTTCTCCCTTTTCCTTTGTAGCTATGTCCTAAACAGAAAATAGTTGGGAAACCCTTGTCAAGTCTACATTTTCCCAATGTATTGTTGATTTGTCACAAGAAAAGAACCCAAAACCTTGCTAAAGGCAAGATATGCCCCATTTTATTTCATTTCTCTATGAATTGCCAGACCTGTCACTGTTTCCTAGAAGATTAGATTGTCTGACAGGACTTATTCTTTCCAAAGGCATTCTGGGTTCCAACTCAGTTACTCAGTTTTCTTCAAGGTATGTAAGAATGAATGAAGCCTTGATTTTTGCCATAATGCCTAAAATCAGGCCAGGTGCTTATGGGCTATTCTTCAAAATATTGTTCATAAGCTAGGTGGCATTATGGTTTACCTCTTTATTCATCTTGGTAATAAGGGGGAAAAATTTCTTATGAGAAAGTACACTCGAGTGAGCTCCAGAATGCAAATGAAAATAACAGCAGGTCTCTGTAATTTGCATAGAGGTCATGTTTCCTTAATATGTGTCTTGTAGAACCAGAGAGCATGTAAAAGAGGATGGTAAAACCTGACCTGGCAATGTTTTAAATTTTTAAATTATGCATAAAATGTGTATTAAATTAATTAGAGAATTCATTAAGAAAGGAGAGTAAGGAAACTAGTTAGTGCTGTGTAACATTTAGTAGCCCAAGTAATGTTCTAGAAGTGTTAAATATAATTTGTCTCATTACATTATCCTTTGGTAAATTCTTACAGCATTGTATGATATATGTGGCTTATTAACAGTTTCATTAATTACTATTAGAGGAAAGAAACTACAAAATCTGGTACACACAAGAACAAATGGTAAAGCAGATGGTTGAAATGAGTGAAACGTGATCAGTTGCTGAACCAGTTTACCTAATTAGCTTATTACATCAAAACAGTTAAACTAAATTTGTCAAGTTGTCTTCGGGAGACTGAGACTTGTGGAACTATCATCGTTGGTGTCATATGTTGAAAAAAGTGGGAAACAAATAGCAAGAAACTGTGGTCTCAGATCTGTGGCCATTCATATATTCTGCACGGAGAGTCTCCAGAAAGAACTGAATAGAACAAGTGGGTAAATTCATTTTTTGGCATAGCCATCGGCACTGACATCTTTCCTACTATCTGTACCAAAAGAAACAGAGGGAAGGAGAGCTAATGGAATTTGGCTACCTCCACCAAATTTCCTTGATGTTGATGAATGCTTAGGGAAGAATTCCCTGAGAAGCTGCAAAGGATTTAGGGAAGAAACAATTCTACCAAAAGAATGGCCACTTCAGTGAGATCCCATGGAATTCCAAAGAAATAGCATCAACTCAGAACTCATATTTCAACTTGAGCGATAGAATGTAAACTTCTTGAAGGCATTTGCTACTTGCTACTTGAAGCTTTTCCTGATCTTCCTAGTTGTTTATTCTCTTGAATTTTCTTTGTGTAATTGCTATATTCCTCTAGTAAAATGTTAGCGACTGTTTTGTTTTTTGTCTTTGTATCTCCAGGAGCAACACCATCCCTGGCACATGTCAGAAGTCTAACGAATATTTATTGAATGGATGAATGAATAAGTAGACTCGAAGCATTTGGAGAAGCCAAACTGTGAAGTGGGACTTGGCTTTAGCATCTAGTACTCTCTCACCCAACTCTTGGTGCTTTGGGAGACATGCAACACATGGTTTCTGAAATGGCAATCTCTGGCAAGAAAGGTGGTTGCCAACGTGGGAATAGACCTGGTAATTTGTGTGAGAGGCTCAGCCTGGAGGAGAGACAATGATGACTATTTGTTCTTATTCATCGAGTAGGTATCCTGTGCCAATGTCCCTATTGTTCCCAGACAAGCTATATTTATTTATTCATATATTAAAAATGATGCCTTTCATTGGAGGGCCTTCTAATACATTGATAATACATATGTTATTGGTTAAAATAGTAGAAAAGAAGCATTCAAGCCAGCAGGTTAGTGCAGACTTTAAAACTGCCAAATCTGTTGTTTGAAGTATTATAATTAAAGTGCCATTGCATTTGAAGGGAAAGAAAATCCTGGCATGTAGTAATTTCTAGGTTTGGGTTGTTCTCAGGTGTGTCACTGGGAGAGTGCCAAGAAGAAAGTAAAAGGAAAGTCCACTGGATTTGGAGTCAGAGGACTTGAGTTCACCTCTCCCATTTAATTCCTTTGTGACCTACATCGTCATTTAGTCTCCCTGGGCCTCAGTTTCCTTATCTGCTAAAAAAAAGGTAAGTAGGTATACTAGGTATTCTCTGAGATTCTGAGGTTCCATTCTAACTCTTGAATCAATATTTCTAGTTCAAAACTATGTTCACAGAAGAGGAAAAAATAAACGTTCAGTAATCATGACAAGCAGATTAAGGGCAACTTTCTAATCACATAAGTTGAAAAAGAACTAATTCATTATAAATCAAATTATTTATTGGCTAATTATTGCATTATTGAAGGAGCAGTGGATAGAGAGTCAGATATAGAGTATGAAAAGCTTTGAATCCTTCCTGAGACACTTACTAGCTATGTGACCCTGGCCATGTCATTTAATCTCACTCAGTGTCAATTTTTTTATCTGTAAAATGGGTATAATGATAGTGCCTAGCTCACAGGGTTGTTGAGGATCAACCTTAAAGTAATATATACATATTAGTTATTAGTATTATCACTACCATTAAAACCTTTCAATGTTCTAGACAATACTCTAAAATAATAAGTTGCAGAGAAGCTGCCCACATCTGCTGAGAATCATTTCCTTATTTTGGAGTTTCCTATGCCAATGAAATAATAGGTTTGGTGATTTTGATGATGATGATGATGATGTTTATTATTATTATCCCTAATTCTTTCAAACTATGTTTTAACTATAATCACCCATACAGGCTTATTTTAGGGACTGGAATTACATATTTTCTCTCCATATGATTTTTTTTCTCTTCACCAATTTCTGCACCCTATAAAAGCAGAAAGAGAAAATTAAGCCGACTAATCAACTATCAAATTTAACTAACATTTAATCAGTACCTATTCTACGTAACTGAGGATAGTCACTATTTTTCAGGTACTTTCAAGAGATTCCAGAGGCAATCAGAAGACTGTACCAAGAGGGATCCTAGGACTTTACTGTTACGTCTTAGCTTCCTCCCTCTGCCCCTGAGCATTTCTTTCATTGATGAGTTCTTCCCAGGACTTTCGTTCTGGGGAAAGGCAAAGCGAGTGTTGTCTTCAAGACTTCACCATCATGTACCCCATGCCCTCTCCAACTTTTCAATTTTCCTTTGATATGTTGTCTTCTCTTATTAGAATGTAAACTTCTTGAGGGTAGGGACTGTCTTTTTTTTTTTTTTGCTTGTATTTGGATTGCCAGTGCTTAACAAATGCCTGGCAGAAAGAAAACACTTAAATTCTAATTGACTGTTGACTGACTGATAGAATAATAGAGTGTTAAATTTAGAACCTATAGGCCTTAGAGATCTTTGTAGTTCAAATCTTCACTTTACGGATGAGGATCTTGTTGTCTAGAGAAGTTATGAGACTTACCAAAAGTCACACTTATGGTAAGTGAAAAAGCTGGAATTTGAACCAGGTCCTTTGATTAAGTATCCTTTGTACCACAGTGCTATTTTGCATATAATCATGTTGTCTTCTCTAGATTTTAAGCTTCTTGAGAAGAGACCATTTCTTGGGTTTTTTTTTTTTTGGTCTTTTTTTTTTCTCAGGAAATCAGCCTGCACTGACCTTATTCTGTCTATAAATAAGTGAATAAGAATCATTTACTTTCATTTATATGGCCCATAGGAGCTTAGGAGCTATTTTCACCAACTAGAGTAGACAGGAGGTATGATTCTTTCTGGTAGCTTTTTGAAGATGTGATGCCTAAATCAGAACTCTTAGAGCTGGCACCATTAGCTTTCTTACCTCAACCATTTTTATAAGTATTCAAAACCATTTGGGAGAAGTTAAAAGAGGAGGAGAGGCTGAGAGTAGGAATTCTGCTTACCTTTAGAAGCCACTACATAGAAACATAAACATTTTACATGGTGTCTGATCATATCACCATTCTCTTCCAGAGAATATGTGTTCTTTGAAGGCAGAAACTCCATCTTTTCTGTTGTGTTATGTTATAAAGATCTTGATAGGATAGCATTTAGGAAATATTGTGGTTTGGTATTACATGTGTTATATAATATATGAATTGTTGTGTTCTTTCCGGGGAATTTACAGTCTAATATATAATGTATACTCATAGATCCACACTTGGACTCATAGAAATCACAGCTAAACAGGTCACCTATAACATCCCCAACAAAAGGCTGGTAGGAAGACCTACTACAAGTATCAGAGGGAAAAAAAGTGGTATATAGGAGAAATTGTTTGCTCTGTCAATTCCATAGTGCTATAAGCTGAATGGAATGCAAAGAAGTAAAAAGCAGTCCCTGCCTTCAAGGATCTATCTTATAATATTATAGATTATGTGTACAATAATGTATAATATTATGATAAAATCTATGTAGGATAAATATAAAATTTATATACATACACACCTAGTTATCAAATAGAAAGTGCTAAAGAATGGAGGACACCAACAGTTAGGGGGAATCAGGAAGGGCTTCATACTCACGGGAAAAACAAAAATGGATGGCCAGAAAAGTGTATTATGTGCCTGCAGAACATGATGTGAAGAGTAAACAAGCGTGGTTGGAATGAAAGATTCATAGAAAAGAATAGTAGACAAGAAGACTGGGAAGGTAGGTTGGGGCCAGTTTGTGGAGGGCCATCCCTGAATTCTTGCCCAAGGCATTTGGACTTCTAGGGAATGGGTACTAATTAGAGATATTTGAGTAAGAAAGTACCATAATAAAAATAAATGACATTTAACTGTGCTTTAAGGTTTTCAAATATACCAATATCTCAATTGAGCCTCACAATAACCATGTGAAAAGGGCACTGCAAGTTATCCTTATCTTCATTTTCAGATAAGGAAATTGAAGGACAGAGAGGTTGTGACATATCTATAGTTATCCAGCTAATAAGTATCCAAGACAGGATTTGAATCCAGATTTTCTTAATTCCAAGTCTAGCACTCTATCTTTCACTATGCTTAAGGCAGACCCAGAGTGAACAAGAATTTGTTACGTGTTGGTTATACCTATGCATGAGGAACCTAAGACATTTTTTCTTCGTTTAGTATTTAGAACATGGTTATCAAACATTTTGGCAGAAGTATGTTGTCAGAGTATGTTTCTCCCTGATAGAAAATTAAAATATAATCTAAGCAATACTATGAAATTTTGGACATATTCACATAGTAGGAAATATTATTTACATATGTACATTTGTGCTAATATCAACCTCTGATCAAAGTATTTATAGAGGACAATGATCAGTAACATAGGCATACAAAGATGTAATTAGTGTAAGCTCAAATAGGTGTCATGGCAAATAGAGCACCAGGCCTGGAGTCAGGAATACCTGAATCTAAATCTGGCCTCAACCACCTACTAGCCATGTGATCCTGGACAAGTCACTTAACCCTGTTTGCCTCAGTTTTGTCATCTGTAAAATGAGCTGGAGAAGGAAATGGCAAACCACTCCAGCATCTTTGACCCAAATGGGGTCATGAAGAGTCAGACAGGACTGAAATGACTGAACAACAACAAGTAAGGTTCTGCTTTACTGACTCATAGTGACACAGAGTTGAACTTAAAGGATAGGCCAGTAGAGTGAAAGTTGGCAGATTCAAGCAAGATGAAAAATCATCAAGTGTAATTCTGATGATGGATTAAATTTCTGTTTTCCAAGGACCATTCAGTTAAGTTCTAAGAGGTCCTTACTCAAATGGCAGCCAGTTCTCCCAACTATATGTAACTCCTTCCCTGAATCTCCAAGGGCAGTCTGTTTGACTTTTCTGATGCATTTAATCATAGCATAATTTATATTAACTTATTTGTGCAACATCTTATTTTTCTCGATAGATGATAAGTTCTTTAAGGAAAAAAAAAGATGAAACAGTCCCTGCTCACAAAGAGCTTATGATCTATTAGGGAAGGAAACAATTATATATGCGAATATATAGAGAATAAATACCAAATAAACCCATACATTTTCAGCATATGTGCCAGCCAGTGCAAACGCATAAAGATAGGAGATGAAGTACATCTCTTTATAAAGTACCTTGTCTAGAGCAGTCAGTTTATAAAAGTTAGTTGGAGTGGATTGAATTTAAAGACCTTGCTAGTTTTATCCTTTTCATCTTAATAGTAATATATAGAAAAAGGAAAATGTCCTGAAGAGGCAGATAAAATAACAAAAAAAGTAGGAAAATAAACTCTATGAGGAAAAATATCTTGAGGCATTTTGGCCTGGGGAAAGAAAAGGCAGACTAAGTTCTTAAATGATATTCAAACACATATAAAGTCAGACATTATAGATGGCAGGCGTTAGAGAGTGTTGTTTACCCATGTAGGTTATATGTATCCACATGAGTTTATCTAGATGTGACTCCCAGGAAGGCTTGAATAAATAACTTCTCCCTCCACTCTTCTCCGAGGGAAACTGATTCCTGCCAAGAAAGAAAGAAGGAGAATTGGTACTAAAGGCTGGCCAATCTGTTCTAGAGAAGATACCAGGCCAGAATTATACCTATCTGCTCCCTAAATGTTGTTAGTCCAGGGAAAATAATGTTTAGTTTCAAGCTGCACTCCTGATTGCTATTCTTTAATAGGGAAGAAATGCCCCAAGTTATATATCTAAGGTTGGGCTCACTTCCTACCAAATGATAATTCCACAAAGAGCACATGTAGTGAAAAGTGAGTAAAGCCATTTATTTAAGCAAATAGCAAACAGAAATCAGAGAAGTTATGTAGATAAGATATATGCCAGACAATATATAGAATGAATGAGCTGTCCCACTGGGAACTAGTCAATAAACATTTATTAGGTATCTACTATGTGCCAGACACTGTGCTAAGCCCTGGGAATACAAAGAAAGGCAAAAGACAGTCCCTGCTCCAAAGAAGCACGTAATCTAATGGAAGTAGACGACATGTAACTGACAGTGCACAAACAAGCTCTATTCAGGATAAACTGAATTGATAAATTGAAATCAACAGACGGAAGGCACTAGACTTAAGGGGGGATGGGAAAGGCTCCCTGCAGAAGGAAGAATTTTAGCTAGGATCTGAAGGAAGCAAGGGAAGCCAGGAGGAAGAAATGCAAGATATTTCAGATGAACCATGAGAGAGTCCCAGATCTCATCTCAAGGAGAAATATCCTGAAATTTCTAGTGTAATAAGCTGGGTTATGGATGTGATCATCAAGGTGACAACTCTTCTACATGTTAATTACTTCCCAGAGTCGCTCCCTTCAGAGACCTCTCCTTGAAGAGGATGTGGAAATGGGTATTTTCTCTTTTGAAGCTAAAAACTGGAAGACCAGAATCTCTTCTCTGCAATCTCTTACCAGATCTATCCCTCATACAGATGTGGAGCATCAAGTAATCAATCTCCACCAATGAGGAGTATCTTATGCAAATAGATTTTGATACAGGATTAGATGACAAATATAAAAATCCTTTCATTGTGAATTCTGGAATTTTTGTCAGGGAATAAAACAAAGCTTTTTCCAAGTCCAATATTCTTCATGTGGCTCCCAAATTCTATGGAAGTCACCCTCTTTGATAACAATTTGAGGTGCCACCATTGGAGAGCTTGTTTCCTTACATAAGGCTAAGGCCTTGGGATTGCAACCCAACCTCCTAACCTCTATCTTAGAATTGATATATCCCTTATATTCCTACTAATGGAAATGTCTTATTAGAATGGTCTGTTTGAGTGTAACAATATCCATGCAAATATCTATGCAGTAAAGATATATAAGGATAAAAAAATATATAGAAGAAGGCAATGAATGGTCCACAGAATAAGAGGATAATCCAGTTTTATCTGGCATAGAGGCAATTCTTGCTAGTGTGCTCAATCTAGACATCTCCCTTCCATTATTCAGACTCTTTGGTTTGGCTTAATATTGGCCTTTGTTTTACTGCTGAATTGAACAACCTCCTCATTTCTACCTTCCCTCAAACTTCAACTGTGAAGACTTTCCAAGTCTCACTCCCCTCCCCATCTACACAGAAAGTGTTCTGTCTTCTTAAAATGTTGCTACTATGCTTCACATTAATATTTTCCCATCTTCTCCATTTTCTAAATCATGTTGTATTTATCTATCCACATCTCTGTTCCTCCCTACACTTCCCCTCCAAATTGTAAATTACTTGAGGACAGGAATTTAGGACTTTAATGTCTAACATAATACTTTTCACAGTGTCTGCTGAATGGATGAATGAATGAATGATTAAATGCACTGAAGACAGAACTAAAAACAAGTAACCTTGCACTGAAACAAGAATGATTTGAATTAAATATAAAACATACTTTCCTGAATTCTGCTACTGAGGAAGGGAAATTATGAACACTAATCTCTAAGACAAACATGGTTGCTTACATGGCTTAGATGGCTAAGGGACAATTGACTTTGGGGAACTTTTAGAGAAGCAATAGAGGTCTCTTACAGTTCCAGAATTATTTTCTTTACCTTAATTCTTTCCCTTACTTCAATTGGGACTTAATTTTTAGTGTTTACTTTTAGGTTTTGCTTTCCTGCTATGCATTCATTACAGAATTTGAAAGTGCAACCTTCTGGCATCACAACCAGCATGTAGAAAGGACAGATGATGTAAAAGGGAAGGAAGATCAAGCTTTCATATAGATCTTAGAATATTCTTAATTTCAAGTATGCTGGTCCTTTGTATGAGAAGCTATTAATGGTGAAAAATCTGCTTTTGCAAGAAGAAGTAGATTTGTATTTGTTGTCAAAGGATGTAATATATTGCCACTGTTTTAGATGAATTTAGATTTTGATACCTTAAATGAATGGGGAATGATAGTTTTTTAATATAAACTACTAAAATATATATGTATGAAGAAACAGATTTCAGATGGAGTTTTGGACAGGTTTGGAGAGAAAGTGATCTGTGATATAGATTTGAAGAGTATCTCTTGCTAACAATGTGGAATGATGCCTCATTTGTGTGGGAAGAATTTACTATTACAAAGAGACCGAGAAATATCTCACTAAAAAATGGAATAGAGAAATGTATGTGTGAAGAAACACAGTTTCAAAGGCACCAAAGAGACAGACTGTCTGGTTAGAGATAAGAGAAGGAATGATGCTAATTCACATATAACTAATTCCCTAATTTCCATTTTTTATAATTAAAGAGGATAAAACTAAGGGGAACAAACCATATATAAACATTTGGAGACCGAGGTATGAGACATTATACATTATAGGTATAATATAAGGCAAGGAACTGGAAGAGGTGGGAAGAAATCTATGTGTGGTAAAGTAGGAAACTTTTTGGGAGGGCAGACCACTTTCATGGGTGGAGAGAGGGACTGTTGATTTGATGGGAGAAATTTGGGGAGTTGTGACTTTTTAAGTAAAAGGTGAATCACTGAGAATCAGAAGGTTCTCATTTTAAACCATTAAACTACAAATTCTACAGTGAGAGAACCACAGGAGAAAAACAAGGTTTGAAGACAATAGTAACAGGAGAAGAGGACGCTGGGAAGAGAAAGTCAAGAGAGGAAGGGAATGAGACCAGCTATTCCATTGAAACTGTGGCAGTTAGAGGAGGTCAGGCTGAGAGAAACATATATGTATATACATACATATATACAAACATACACATATATGTATGTATATGTATATATATATTTGTCTTCTTCCACCTTTGACTTGAGAAGGAAAAGCAGAGGTCTTCATGGGGGTTTTGGTATCCTAGTTAAAGGAACTAGTTTGAAGAGAGCTCTGTTTGATTGTACAGTCCAGGATGTGGTGAGTGAATGAATTCTTTGTATAGCCCAAAGAAGGCTAATTTGATGAGCTTTGTTTTCTTTGACTTTAAAGAGAGTTGCTAATCATAATAAAAGCTAAAACTTTCTAAATACCCTTTTAAGATCAGAGATAATAGAGTTTTAAAAGCTATGTTCCAGGAGAAGAGACCAGCCTTTCCATTGATACCTGCCATCTAGAGTTGTGATATCCCAAGCACATGAGTTTTACTTCCATCAATTCATCCAAGGTTGTTAAAAGTATGTACCCATTCTTCATCATATATAGTAATGAAGTGCATTAGTGGATGAGTGTGATCTAGATTTTTGTGTGTACTGTGTTGTATTTTATTATATATTGTCTTTAATATATTAATATACATAATGCTATTGTTTATTTTGTCTTATTAACTAGATAGTTATGATTAAACATGTCATTATTGTAAACAGTTGCTTGTGTATGTCGAAAAACTATTAGATGGGTGCTCAAGAGGTAGAGTGTTGAGTAGGAGCTGTATATCTCCCCTCAACAGAGTTAGCTCTAATTCTTTTAAATTATTTTAGAATTCTTTTAAAGAGTTTGAGTGGAACCATGTCATAGCAGTCTTTTTCTGTAAATTTAGACCTGCTAGTGTGAGAGAACGTTAAAGGATCAAGCCAAATGCAGAGAAAGGTGAGCAGTGTGAGGCCTTAATGTTGAGGTGTTTATACTCCACAGTAGCTGCAGTGACCAGACCCCACGTATAACATCTTTACTGTGTTACATTATGGGACATTGAAATAGACAAGACTACAGACCATATTATTACTGTTGTTACATTAACAGTCAAAACCAAACCAAATAACATTTTCCCCCCTCTCATGACTTTGACTGTTGGCTTGTTTTAAACATCTCAATTCTTAATTACTCAGTAATGGTGAACCAACAGAAAGTCCTTAATCTAAGGTTTGATTAAAACATTTTTCCTTTTTAAGTGTTATTTGGTTCTCTCTATAACATTTTATTTTTCCCTAATTACATATAAAAACAACTTTTAACATTCATTTTTGAAATTTGAAATTTTTGAAATTCAAATTTGAAATTTGAAATTTTGAAAATTCTCTCCCTCCCTCCTTGAGACTTATGAAGTTTAATATAGGTTATACATGTGCAATCTTACAAAACATTTCCATATTAGTTATGTTATGAAAAAAAACCCAGACCAAAAAAACATGAAAAAATAAAGTGAAAAATAAAATGCTACAATTTGAATTCAGACTCCACCAGTTCTTTCTCTGGAGATGGATAGGATTTTCCATCATAAGTCCTTGGTAATTGTCTTAGATCATTGTATTACCAAGAATAGCTAAATCATTCACAGTTGAAAATCATATAGTGTTACTGTTACTGTGTGTAATGTTCTCCTGGTTCTGTTCACTTCACTTTTTCATGTAAATCTTTCCAGGTTTTTCTGAAATCATCTTGTTTGTCATTTATTATAGCACAAAAGTATTCCATTACCATCATATATCACAACTTGTTTGTCTATTCTGTGATTGATGGGAATTCCCCCCAATTTCCAATTCTTTGCCACCACAAAAGAACTGCTATAGATATTTTTGTATAAGCTCTCTCTCTCTCTCTCTCTCTCTCTCTCTGTCTCTCTCTCTGTCTCTCTCTGTCAATGTCTCTCTGTCTGTCTCTGTCTCTCTCTCTCTCTCTCAGATTCAGCCTAGTAATGGTATTGCTAGATCAAAGGGTATGTGCAATTTTGTAGCTCTTTGGGCATAATTCCAAATTTCTCTCTGGAATGGTTGGATCTATTTGCAACTCCACCAACAGTACATTAGTATCCCAATTTTCCCACACACCCTTCAACATTTATTATTTTCCTTTTCTGTCATATTAGCCAATCTGATAGGTATGAGGTGGTACCTCAGAGCTGTTTTAATTTGCATTTCTCTAATCAATAGTGAAGGGCAGCTGGGTGGCACAGTGGGTATAGATGGCTTTAGAGTCAGGAGGACCTGAGTTCAAATCTGATGACCCTTGGCAAGTTACTTAACTCTCTTCCTCATCTGTAAAACGAACTGAAGAAGGAAATGGCAAACCATTCCAGTGTCTTTGCCAAGAAAACCTAAATGAGGTCATGAAGACTTGGACATGACTAAAACAATGAACAACAACGAAAAAATAATAGTGATTTAGACATTTTCCCATATGAATGTAGATAGATTCCAATTCTTCATCTGAACACTGCTGGCCCATATTCTTTAGTCAATTATCAATTGGGGAATGACTTGTATTCTTATAAATTTGACTTAGTTCTTTACAAATTTGAGAAATTGATTCTCTCTATAAATGAGTAACATAAATTTGGTTCTCTGTATAAAGGATAAATAATTCATTTCTTAGGAATTTTTTCCCTTAAAAATTCTTATTCTTGAAATGGGAAATATTAGAAAGACATAAACAAGAAACATAAAGAGTTGTAAAACAAGTTCACTTCCAGGATTCAATATCTAAGCTCTTTTTCCTTTTGGCTTAGATTCAGTTGTTCAAGATAAGCCTTAACAGAAGTTTCCCTAATGGGCCTATGTAATAGTGGGACAAAGACCAGAAGGAGGCATGGCTTTTCACAGTCTTTCCATTCCTCAGCATGAATTTGGGCTAGATGCCAAACTCTCACATGAACTTGCTCTTCAGGAGGATAAGTGGAATAAATCAAAATTATTTTTGGCCTCTGTGCTTTGGGCCTCAAGGCCTGCTGTATTGAGAAGATAATTGGACCTGGAGTCAGAAAACTTGGTTCAATTTGTGGCTATGTCATTACTGGCAGATAGTAAGCACCTAATAAAGCTTGTTGATTGATTGCTTATTAACTATATGATCATAGCTAAGGCACTTAAGTTCACGGATCTTCAGAATCCTTATGTGTAAAATGGAGATTACAAAGATTGTATGGAGCATAATGTAGAAGCTGGACCTTTAATTTCATTATATCAGTATAGTATATAGTATATATCTCTATCAGTGTAGGCTCTTACCTCCTTTGCAATTTATAGTATTTGAAAGTTGCCTAGAGCACTAAGACAAAATGACTTGCCTCTGGTCACACAGCTGAGATACATCAGAAGTAAAATTTGAATTTGGGTCTTTCTGGCTCTGAGGCTAGCCCATAATACTTTTGTGAATTATTATTATTATTATTATATAATCTAAGGAGAAGCTTAATATGCTTTAGAAGAGAAATCAAATAGGTGATATGCTGGACACTCCTGGTTCTTAAGCATCACAGAATCAGAATGGATCTCAAGGGCTATTTGATTGAAATGTAGTGTTTCATCTTCATTTTCTGTCACTCTTCTTCTCATGTCTGTGCCACATGGCTTCATTTTACTATTATTATTTTGTGGAAAAGTGTGATCTGAGTTTTTATGGTTAATGTATTTTCTATCTATGGCCTGTATTGTGATGTATCTTATTATTTATATATTTTTTCAGTATATTAATACATATAATATTGCTATTTATTATGCATTATTATAAAGTAAATAATCACTTTGTGAAACAGCGTTTTCACTGTAGTTGTTATAAAGGCAAAAGATAGATCTGGATTAGTGGTTAAAAAAGGACTGCAAGTAGTAATAATATCAATACACCAAAACCCAAGGCCGTTCATCACATTAATGATATTATCACCTCTCTAGTTTAACAAAGTCCCAAATAGCACAATGGATTGAGTTGATAGGCACCTTAAAAATATTTTTTTTTCTTTGCTCTTTTAGGTACACTGAAATCTCTAGCTATATACTGAAAGCAAGACACTGGAAAAGGTTGATGGTGAATTAATACCTTTCTGCATATTTACCACACGACCCACCCAAAGCCAATGGTTCTTCTTAGAACTTTGCCAGCCAAATGAGCCAATGTTCACACTTCCCCAGAATTGAGAGCCTAATGGGCTAACATAATTTTTGTTTTTGGCTCCGTCTTGATCACGACTCTAACAAGTGAACAGAAGGGCTTATTTGTTAGAAATTCTGGTGAAATGCTTGCTGTTAGTCTAATAAAAACAAGTTTTTATTCAGACAAAGCTTAGTGATTCTGGTACACCAGGTGACACTAGACATTGGTGTCCTGTGTTGGGTCAGGAAGAACAGGAATTAGATTGGGAAGCATCCTTCTGTCTTATTGATTTATGGAGTTCCTTGTTTTGAGATACCCTGCTTCTTTGTCGAGGTGGGGAAATGATCAATTCTGTAATCCCCAAATTATTCCAGGAGATTAACCTTTGAAAATTTGTCACAATATAGTGTATAGTAATTCTGTAGTCTACTCTGTTTTGGTTTTTTTGAGGGAACATTTGGAAAGTATTTGGGTCATTTTTAGTGAGGTTTAGAGGGAGAGTTCTGTGCCCAAGGCTGAAAGGTTCAAAATTTTTCTACTATAATAATTTTATCTTAAATTTTAAAAAAATAATCCACAAAATCACCTTAACAGAACATAAAGAACCTAAACCAGAACTTACAGCTTACCTTCTGTGCCTGTACTTTGCTACCCAGCCTGCATGGTCAAAATAGAGGAATTTTATAAAAATTATGAGGAAAAGTGACAGGAACTATAGGGGAGGTTACTGGAAGAGAGGAGTATAGCTCGGTTGAAAGTGAAAATTCCTATATGGAGAAAGGACCATTTTTTGCAGAAGCCTGAGAGATTTATGTTAGAAATACGAACAAGTTTTCTGGCACTGAGGGCTGTTAGACCCCAGAATGAGATACTGAGAAGGATCGAAAAATTGAATAGACTCTAGTACAGAGGTCCTTAACCTTATTTTTGTGCCTGCGGTCATGAAGCCTATGGAATCTTTTCTGGAATACTGTTTTTATATAAATATGATAATTAGAAATAAAATATAAAATATAAAAGATTACAAAGATCAACTAAATTGAAATTATCAAAATATTTTAAATATTAAGTTCATGGAAACCAGGTTAGGAACCCCTGTTCATAGTAATATAAAAACAAAATACTTTAAAATTATTAAAAGGATAGGCTTTTCACTGTGTAACTGTAATGTAGTATTGTTTTATATTGTATAATACAATAAGGTACAATATAGTATAGTATGGTATAATATAGCATAGTAGAATAAAAATGAATAGAGTAAAAATGTATGATAGATGATTTTTATGAGCCTTTACTTCCATCATGGTTATATAATAATAATAATAATAATAATAATAGTTGACAATCACACAGATTGCAAAGTGCAAAGGTTCTCATTTGGTCCTTACAATGTGACCCTGTAAGGTACGTACCACAAGCAATAATTATCTTTATTTCACAAATGAGGAAACTGAAACTCATTGAATTTTTCAGTTGCCATGGTCATGATTTTGAAATCAAGTCTCTCCTGACTCTGTGTCCAGTTGGCTGTCTTTCCAAGCTATATCTCTTTTAATATGCAAATAATAGTTCTACTTCAAAAACCAATAGTTAATTTGCTAGAATTGTGTTATTTTATGTCATCAGATTTGTTAAATCTTTTTTTTTCTTTTTTAAGGCTCTATGCAGGTGTCACCTTCTACAGGAAATCTTTCCAAGTCTCCATGGCTCCCCTTAGCCCCACTCCAGCTAGGTATGATCCTTAGATATCTCAGGCTTCTGTAGTTGGTCTCTCTTATTATGGTATATTGCATTTAGTTATAACTATATCTATACATATTTTATGCCCCATATGAAATTATATGCTACCTGAAAGCAAGGACTGTGTCTTGTTTTATGTTTGTATCTTCATCACCAGCACAGTGTACTATACATATCGGGAAAAAAATAAATGTTTAATTGAATGAAAAATAAGGTAAATGAAAGCTTCATCAAGATTTTTCAGTACGTAAAAATAGCTACCTTAAGTAAATATTGCTACCTATTTCTTTACTAGATATTTCAGTTGGATGTTAGAGAACACTTTGCTGTCTTTCTATGAGGGTTTTTTTTTCATATTGTAATACAATTTGGGTCATGAGCTCTAAGGGATTGGGGGTAATTGGAAGGGAATTGTGGAATCAATCACTAAGCATTTTTAAGCACCTATTATGTAGCAGGCACTAAAGATCTATAGAAAAATGAATATCATGTTTCATACAAAGACAGAAATAGATAGCAGATATGTCAAAGAAAGGCCAAGCGTTAACTAAGTGAGGATGCATCTCTTGAGATTGTCCAGAATCATTCCATATTGGTAAATATCAATAACCAATGGCTTTGTCACCCACTCTGTAGCTATACCATAAGAAACACTGAGTATTTGTATCTGACTTATCACTAAAACCTTCTATATGTGTTGAATTTAGAATTTGAGCTCCTTTAGATTAGAGAATGTCTATTTGTACCCATTGGGCTTAGCATAGTTCTTTGTTCTTGACAAGTCCTTAATAAATGCTTTTCTATTTATTCATTTACTGATTGATTGAAACCCTAAATGTAATTGGCTCTTATTCATGCTACATGGGAAACTGAACACCAGAAAGAGCTGACTGCACAAGTACAACAAGACTGGATAGAAGTTTTAGGACCTTTCAATAGGCGTAATTATTATTTTTCAATATATTCTAATGGTTCATTACATAGGAGTCAGAAAAAAAGGCTTTTTTCTTAGGCTTGGGGGTCAGGTCATGGAAATAAGGGTATAGGAGATCCCCAATAGGTTAGGAAATTTCTTGGGGCATATGAAGAGTTGTAGAGTTGGATTTGGGGCTCATAGAATGGTTGATTAATAAAGCAGTACCAGATGCTTATCAGATCATGAGGAGTTTGAAAAATGAATGAAAAAGCATTTATTAAGCACTAACTATGTACAAAGCAGTGTGCTGAGTTTTGAGAGTACACATACAGTCTCTGCTCACAAGCTCATGGGGGAGACAATACATATGGAAGCTGAAGTGGAAAGGTCCCGTGGTTTTTAGGGTACAAAAGCAAAGCAGATGTTAATGCTTCTTCTTTAATGTGATTTCCGCTGAGAAAATAATGTTGAACCATTCAACTGTGCCAAGGACTTTGATGGCAAGAACTTTCTCTTCTGGCTTTTCTGTAGCTATAGCTTTAGTAACTGTGTGAGCAATTGCTAACCTATATCTTCTAGGGGTTGCTTACCAGAGTGAAAGCTGAAGGCACTGGGTTGAAAGGATCGCCATTGCCAAAGGTGTTGGTTGGGTTCTGGGTCCTGGGCTGACTCTATCACTCTCTGAGGAGAGACGCTGGTCGATGTGCTGGTGGTGATTTGACTTGCCTTGCATGTCTGGCCTCCTGTCTCTTCTTCAGGGTACCTATAGGGAAGAGGAGGAAGAATAAGAGAAGGTAGCAGCTAAAAGAGCCATTGACTTGAATTAACTGCTGTAATCCTCAACTCTGATTTGCTTACTACTATAGTTATTTTTAGATTCCTTGTTCACTTATTCCTTTATCAGCGTTGGCATTTCTTAAGAATTACTGTGGCCTATTTATCTCGGTGGGATTTTCTGTTAAGTCCCATGCAGTGTTTTTGTTTTTGTTTTTGCTGTTTTTATGAAAAAGGGTCGTTATTTCCTCATTGGATAGTGGTTACCTATAATAGACCTTAAACAGTATTATGGGTAATTACTACTCATTCTGAAGCAGGTCGAGTAAATGGGTCAAAGTTAACATTCATTCCTTCATTGAATAGACCTCAAAAGTAGTGATAGTCAATCCCAGGGATGCTTGCCAAAAGAAATTCTTTAATCTTGGCGAATGCTTTTTGTTATCATCACCTTCTCTAATTTTTCACTTCACTCAAGATCCCACGGAGATTGAGATCCAGCTGAACTTTCCAGAGTCATTGCACCCCTTCATGCCCTCTACCTTTTGGCCAAATTACTCTACTTGTCGCTCTACATATCTGTGCTCCTGCCATTGCATAGTCTATCCACTGGGCCTGGATTGCACAATTTTCTCATCTTGATCTTTTGGAATCCAAATTTTCCTTCAAAGCTCAGTTAAAATGCAACCTTTTCTAACCCCCTTATTTGTCAGTGCTTGTCTCACACCAAATTAATCTCTATCTACTCTGTATGTCTTATGTTTACTTCTTTTTGCACACATTGCCTTCACACAGTAGAGTATAAGCTCCTTGAATAAGGTCATTTTTTTTTTGCCTCAGTACATGGCATATAACAAGTACTTAATAATATTAATAATGATAATTACTAACATTTACATAGTACTTACTATTGCCAGGCCATGTTAAGCAATTTACAATTATTATCTCATTTGATTCTCACAATAACCTAGGGAGGTAGATGCTATTATTAGTCTCATTTTATAGATGATGAAACTGAGGAAACAGGTTAAGAGACTGGCCTAGGGTCACACTGCTAGTAAGTGTTTGAGGCTGGGATTTGAACTCAGGTCTTCCTGACTCCAACCCCTGTGTTCTATCCACTGTGCCACCTAGTTGTCTTGATGATTTTTAACTGAATGTATTTGAAATGTTTATTGCTCTGGCTGTCTATGTTGTTTGTTTTAAACCGAGTTTTAAGTACTTTGCACCTAGTATATGTTTTATCAAAATGACTTACAACTGCGGACGTCTTCAACTTGTGCCTTGGGAGGCAATGTGTTATACTGGAAAGAAAACAGACTACAGGTCATTAGGTTTGGTATCTAGTCTTGGTTCTGGACTAATTGGCTAGAACGCTTAGGCCAATGCCTTAGTGTCCACAGGTCTCGATTTCTTCCATTGCTATATATGAAGGGATTAGACTAAATGCTCTATTAAGGTGTCTTCCAGCTCTATTATTCTATGATTTTATATTTTTAAAGGATACATAGAATATTAGAAATCATCAAAATGATGTAATTTTAGAATAGAAATCATAGAATCACAGAATTTCAGAGTTGAGTGAGACAGTGGAGACCAGAGGAATATCTGAGAAGTGGTCATCCTGCTTTGGCTGGAAGACTTCAAGTGAAATTAAAACAAAACTAAACCAAACAACCCTGAACTCCCTCTGGGACCATCCTCTTTGCCTTTTGACATCTCTAGTTGGAAGTTTCCCCTTAAATCTAACCTAATTTTGCCCCTTTGCAACTACTTCCTGTTCTTCCTCATACCCTGGGTGGAGCAGTGGACAAATGTGATCCTTCTTCACCTAACAACTTCTCAAATGCCTGAAGACAGCTATTTATGCCACCCTTCAGTCTTCTCTAGGCTCAGAACCCCTGTTCCTTAGCCCTGGGGTGGGGGGACTGAAATTCAGAATTCAGCAGGCAATGGAACTCTGACTACAGTAGCAGTGATTTCACTTTTACTAAGATCATTAAAAGATGCAGGGATGTTGGCAGTCAGAGATAAATGATGCAAGTCAGACCCAGCGGCAGTTGGCCTCGCTCAGAGAGGTGTGATTTTCGTCTTGATGGCAACAATTTGTGCAAGGGTGAGCCTCTCATAAGAGTGAAAGAGCAACCATCCCTACAGAATGCTTTCATCCCTCCAACTCTGGATGCCATGTGAGCCTTTGGGTCACTTGGTCAGAGTGTTTTGTGTCTTTCTGTTATGAGACTCTGAACTTTCCTCTTCTATTTCTATGACCTTATTTTTCATATAGTTAAATGTCCACTGGGCTGCTACCCTAAGGGAGAGGAAGGTGGTACTTCTTTATCCTGATTCCAACGGAACAACTGGGATTTGAGAAAGGGGGAATTGCAGCAACATGGAGCCAAAGCTTACCAAGCCAATCTTACATGGCTTAAACTCATAGATCTTCCCTATGCTGATTGCCCTTATCGGGATTTTCATAAGCTTTCCAGCTTGTTAATATCTTTACTAAAATATCACACAGAGCTGAATAGAATACTTAAGATGTTGCATGATCAAGGCAAAGTAATAATAATAATGATAACTAGTATTTATAAAGTACTTTAAGGATTGCAAAGCGCTTTATAAATATCTCATTTTATCCTTATAACAAGCCTGGGAAAGTACAGGCTATGATTATCTCCATTTTATAGATAAGAAAACTGAGCCTGAAAGAAGTCAAGTGACTTGTCCAAGATCACACAGTTAGTAAGTGTCTGAGGCCAGATTTGAACTCAGGGAGATGAGTTTTCTTGACTCCAGGCTGGGTGCTCTATCTACTGTGCCACCTAGCTGCTCTGCAGGTGCTATCATTTTATTGCTGAGGAAACTGAGTCTGAGGGAGGACTTGGGGCTTGCCCAAAGTT
>NW_020954557.1:3010560-3065560 GCF_900497805.2 Vombatus ursinus
TGTTGACTTAATTTGGGCTTTCATTATATGTGTGTATGTATATGTATATATGCCAAGAAAGCTAATGCAATCAGATTACCCTAAGAAACTCCCTTGTCCAGGAATATTATTCTAGCTATTAATAATAATACCAAGCATTTATATAGTATTTTAAGGTTTGTAAAATGCTTTACATATATTAGCTCATCTGAGCCTCCTAATAATTCTCTGAGGTAGGTTACATATATGTGTGTGTATGTTTATGTGATATATATATATATACACACATATATATACATATACGCATATCTCCCTCTATTTCTCACTATTGATTTAATTTGGGCTTTCAGTCCCCCATATCTTTTTTCAGACAAACCCATCTATTGAGGTTGATTGTTTTTCAATTCAAGTACAAGATTTTACATTTATCCCAATTGCATTTCATCTTATTAGCTTCTTCCCTATGTTCTAGGCTATTAAAATCTTTTGGAATCTTGACTCTCTTATCCAACGTATTCGCTAACCCTAAGCTTTGTGTATCTTCACATTTTATAACCATGTTACCTGTATCATTATTCAAGTCAAGTCTTTGACAAAAATGTTAAATAGTAGAGGGCCAGGCACAGATCCCTTGCTCAAAATCTAGACTCTCATTTTAAGGAAGGAGAAAGCTAAGGTTGAGAGTTATGTAAATTGTAGAAGGACAGAGAAGTTGGTCTAGAATAAGAATTCAGGGGTGCTGATCCTCAGCTTTCTATGACTCCCCTTCTTCTTAGTGTCTCTTTTTATAGAATAGGGGATTTGTAATTAGCATACCAGCACTTTATAGGGAAATAGGTTCCAGTATAGTTTTTTGTCTCAACTATTTTGAAATGCTTAAAGCATAAAAAACCAACCTCCTTCTTTACACTTTAATTTGCGTCACAAACTCCCCTTCCCAAAGTCAACTTTAACCTTGACTATATCTTCATGATTACAAATCCTAAATTATATTATTTAATTAAATTAATTTAATTGTATGAGCTAGCATGGAACGCAGACCCTCTGAAGAACTCAAGCCTTCTCTTCGTGCTCGTTCTGCAAGAACTATCGGTAGACAACATTAAGAAGTAAACAACTTTTATTCTTATCTGCTAAAGGTGCTTTTAGTCCTCCTCTTTTCCCTTTTGTGGTCCTCAAGCCACAGCTAACTATCTAGCCTCCTTCACTCCTCCCTATCAACCTTAACCCTCTCAGGCCAATTCAGACCTGAAAATATCACCTTCTCTGGACCTTTTCCTTTTCTTCCCCATATTAAACTTGTCTGCCCTGTGTCTCATTCCCCTAGATCCTTGCTAGGTCACTGACTAGCTAATGAGACATAAACTGTTCTCCACTAAGGTGTTAATGGATGATAAATAGCTTAATACACTATCTCTCCAAGATAGCAAAATTGCTTTTCCTAGTAGCCTCAGCTGCTAAGGTCTTCCCCAACCAAGGTTACCTTCCCTTTGTTTTGTATGTACAATGCATATTACATATATCTTTATATGAGCATGTTGTTTCTCCTGTTCAAATGTAAGTTCTAGAAGGGGAAAGACTGTTTAGTTTTTGTCTTGTATCTGGGACCCCTAACACAATGCCCGACACATGATAAACATTTATGGATTAAGTTTTTGACAGATTTTGACAGATACCTTCAATGCTTTGACCCAAATGACTGATTAAAATGGGAATTTTTGATGCTCTGACAATCCACAGCTGGTAATAGTGGACTATTTTTGTATATTAAGGTCTTTCAATAGACTTTGAAGAATAAAATAATAAAAAATATTCCTTCTCTGCTCTCTTCCTAGGGCCACTGTGATTAGGAGGGTAACATAGAAAGACTATACTAGAAAGAGTGCTAGACTTCCAACCAGGAGAGACATGGGTTCAAATCCCTGTTCTAATACTTATTATTTGGGTAAAGAACCATCTCTCTGAATTTCATCTGTAAAATGGGGATGATAGGACAGGATTGTTGTGAGAATAAAATAAGAACAAAGTAAGGCATTTAAGCACTTTGAGAAACTTAGAGTGTTAAGGATGTCAGCTATTATCATCATTATAATTTTTATTATAAATATTATATTATAATCACATGTTATATAATTATAAATAATATTTAATCATATAATAAATATTTATAAATTATATAATATAATATATTATAAATGGATATTATAATTTATTGTAATAATTGAACCAATTAATCAAAAAACATCTGATAAGTGCTTTCTATGTGTCAGGCACTGAGTGGGGAATACAAAGAACAAAGATGAAAGTCTGCCAGCAAGGAGATCGTATTCTTTGGGGAGAGATAGCATGTAATAAAATACATGTATATACAGAAAATATTCAAAGTAAATAAAAGGTAATTTTGAAGAGAAGAGCACTGTTAACTGGGGAAAGATTTCAGGAGAGATAAGGTTTCAACTGAGTCTTGGAAAAGATAGTTTACTCTGACTATAGAGTGTGGGAAGAGTAATAACATACATAAAGTTTAGGTTGGGTTCAGGTTGTGAAGAGTTGTAAATGACAGAGGAGTTATTTTTTCTCAGAGTAGGGGTTCTTAACCTAGGGTCTGTTAACTTGATTTAAAAAAATATTATTTGCATTTGAATATCATTGATTTCCTTTGTATTTCCTATTTGGGGGAGGTGGTATTTAAAAACATTATTCTGAGGAGTTCACAGGCTTTATCAGATTACTGAAAGGGTTCACAACACAAAAAGCTTAAGAACCCCAATCTTAGAGTAATGGGGAGTCACTTGACTTTATTGAGGAGGGGAGTGACATGGTCAGAACTTCGCTTTAGGAACTGATCATAATAATAACTAAATTACCTATCCTTAAAGCATTTTTAGCTAGAAAATATTTTAAGCTCTACTTAAATCTAAATTGTTTTTGGGCAATCACATCCCACTTCATGTTCTAGTTTGCTTTTGTTACATCCAACTTTAAGATCTAAACACAGCCATTTTTTGCAAGTGAGGTATCTGCTTAAGTTTTAAAAGATGACCATGATGAAGTCTTATTTAGTTTAGTTCCTTTCCACATGCAGGTAAAACTTCAAAGGAAGAATAGTTGGAATTATTCCTCTTCAATATAGATATCAATGTATTTTGTTTTAATTTAATTTTTAAAGTTTTCAAAAACAATCTTTTCCTATGCACCAGTAAAAAGGGCAAATAATTTACTTTATTATATTTTTGTTTGTTTGTTTTGGCCAAATACTGTGGAAATCCTTGCCCTTTTCTTTGGAACATATATCTAAAAATATGAAATAAACGAAATAAAATTAAATTCCGTTTCTTCAGGGTTCTAGAATCCTAAAGTTGGAAAAGATCTTAAGCCAACATTTAGTCAGTTCTCTTGATCCTATGCATTCAATCCAATCCAATCCAACTCAAGTGATGTAATTCAGGGAAGCTGCACGATGTTTGAAAAGAGAACTTGGAACTAGAAGAAGTAGGCTAAGGCATGACTTTCACTTTCTAAATGTGTGATCTTGAGCAAGTCACTGTAGCTCTCTAGGTTTCAGTTTCCTCACTTGTAAAATGAAGGGGTGGAACTAGATGGTCTTTAAGTTTCTTTCCATTTCACAGCCTGTGATATTGTGCATTCAGTTAAACAAATATTTATTAGAAGCCATGTGCTGAGTACAGGGCATATAAAGATAAAATATGGAATAGTCCTTGCCCTTAAGGAAATTAAAATCTAGCACAGATTTTAATGAATATAATATAGATTAGAACAAGTACAAAGTAGAATTTCAAATAAAGTAGTTTGAGAAATTCAGGTCAGGAGAGATCTCTGTTCAGTGAAAATCATATTATCAAAGCTACCTTTCTGCATAAGTATTATTGTCATTTGCTTAATTAGGGATTCCAGGTATTAACAGAGTTAGGGGCCTAAACTAGCTCCTGTAATTCTGAAGTAGGGAGGTTAGAAAGACTTCATGAAGAAGTTGCCACATGGGTTAGGCCTTGAGAGATGGGAAGGATTTCAGTGGGCAGAGATGGGGCGTGGTAGGGAGAAAGGAGAATTTTTTAGTTATAGGGTGCAGCACAAACAAAGGTTGAAGGATGGAGAAAAGTAGAATGAAATGGAGACATGCCGAGAATAACAAAAGAGAGATGTTTTTGCATGAAGGAGATGGTGGTGTATTATATAGAATTCTGGAGTTGGACTCAGGAGGACAAGTTCAAATACTACCTCAGCCTTCTATGAGCTATGTGACCCTGGACAAGTCACTTTACTTAGCTCAACCTCAGTGTCCTCATCTGTAAAAATGAAGATAATAAGAACACTTACCTCACAGGGTTGTGCTAAGTACCAAATGAAATAACATGTCATCAACAACAGCATCATCATTATTTTAACCATAGTCAGTTTATGGCCTTGTAAGCAGTCACTGTGGGCTGAGCACTACACAAAATGGTAGAAGAAATACAAAGGATACAAAAATTATGGTTCCTTTCCTCAAGTAACTTGCATTTAATGCAAGTAACTCACATTGGAGATGGACAATATGAAAATGCTATATATGAAAAATAGCTAAGAATGTTTTCAAGGCAGCATCTAAGTAAAACCATATCAGTATAGTGCAAATGAGCTGAATAAGGGATAAAGAGATAAGAATAATAAGGTAGGCTTGGTGATGAAATGTTTCTTAGAGAACACATTTTGAGCTAGGTTTTGAAGGAGGGGAGGACATTAATTGGTAGAAAAAGGACAGGATCCTTTAAAGGAAGTTGTGTGATCTTGGTTATAAGAATTTTAGTATTTAACCACTTTTTCTTTATGCCTGATTAATGCTCTGGAACTTTGGCCTTTGTTCTGGAGAACAGTGAAGAGAAATGCTTAGAGCTCTCCAGTTGAAGGGACTCCAGAAGAAATCAAAAAGTGGGGTCAGGAGCACATACCTGGATGTAAAACATGAAAATTACCATAAGCTCAAAAGGGTAAAAGTATGGAAATTCTGTTTTAGCTCTCTACTCTTATTGTTTACCTAGAACCGAATGACTGCAGCTAGAACTCCATACCTCACTTCTCACTGGCTCTGCCCCTATTTCTCTTCCTATCATGATTTCTGATGTATCTAAATGACAGGAATATTAAAACACTTCCCAAAGATCTGTGCATACTCTCTGGCCCCTTTCTGTGGGGTGTGTACTGGAAAGTGTTTCTACCTCCTCCCCACCATTAGCTTCCCTCATTTCTGGTCCTTTCAGCTCCATGACTCATTTACCTGTTTCTTGGATTCTTCTTCTGAGCCTTATTTTTTCAGCTACTTACATGGCAGGCTAGGTGTAAATAGGGACATGAGAGAAAAATTATAATCAATAATAAACCAAAGAAAAGAAAATGAAGAAATTGGCTTAGGCAAAAAAAGAAAGTACTTTAAGTATTTACATTGGCTGATGAAGAGGAGGCCAGGGCAGGGTCTTAGAAAAACTACAACTTTGCCTCCTTTCCAGGAAATGAAATTAGATATTTATAAACACTGTTGTCAGAAAACCTTGATTTCCTTGATGTTGGATGAGAACAATCATCCTTCCAATAAATATACTTTTAATCATAAATAACTTCACATTTTGAAGTTATCAATAGTCAATTTTCATATCTAAAACAAAGTTTTAGCTTCCTGTTTATTAAACAAATTTCTATTTTTATTTCAAAGTTGAGATATTCCACTCTCATATGGCCACGTATTGAAATTTGTAATCTTAAATCAAATTTATGTAAAAGTGGAGTTAAGACATATTAAATCCCAAATTGTATTAAGTCAGTTAGCCATCTGTTTTGAGAAAGATACCAAGTGCTTAAAATGAAACTTGACAAATATTTCATAAAAAGTATGTGTGAAAAAGAAAAAAAAAACACACACCACTATTTGTATTGCAAGAATGCGTGTCAAAATAATGTCCCCTTTTGACCACTAGATGGTGCTTTTGCACTCTGTATTTTAGTGAGAAGGCAAAAAATATCTTTAAAATGGTTGACAAAAGTCTTTAATTTTAGAAGAATCATTAGAGTTCAAAGCACTTGCTATCGTTTCCAAAAATATTCCCCTAACACACCCTTGGGTGAGAAATGTTAATGTAAAGGTGAGAATGAAATGCATGTTATTTATACATACACATGTATTATACATACTTATATACATATGTACATGCATGCACATATGCATGCAAATATATTCCCCCCTACTCCCATACATACCATCCTTTGTGTCTTCTTTCAATGGGCCAAGGTAATTAGTATTATTTCTGTTATCTTTAAGGTATGTTTCTCCAATGGATTAACACCTGTATGTTACTGTGCAACTTTTAATATACCAAAAGACTATCGATCACCAATTTCAATACAATCATGCACTTGGTGGTTCAAAAATTGTGGTGGTGGGTTCGGGGGGTGTGAAGAGAAGAAAGGTAGAGGTTTACCTTCAAAAACCTCTTGTTGAACATAAAATAGAAAAAGATTTGTTTCACTTTTATGAAAATGTGTTACTCCTGCTTTTGTTTTCCTTAATGTTAATTCATGTCTTGAGCTACTTTCTTCATTTGTTTTATATTCACAGAGTCTTAGAATTGCAGTGGTCCTCAGAGATCATGTATCTAGTCCAAGCTCTCACCCGAAGGATGAATTCTGTCTATAACGTTCTTTCCAGATGGTCATGCAACCATCTTCCTATAAGCAAGGATGTTACTGTGTTGGCTTCATTTTTGCAAACTTGCTGCTAGTGCTGCTGTGGAAAAGCCTGGCTACAATCCCCTTTCATCTGCTAAAACCCTTTTCAGAGTTGATTGTTTTGACAGAGTTCATGAGCATCAAAGGGCTTAGGGTTTTAAAATGTCTTGACTTTCAGACCAGTAGCCACTAGAGAGAGGTATATATTATTGTAAAGGGCCCAACTTGCCCATGCCAGTGCTTATGGGAGTTGGGAGAGTGAATCCAGAAAAGGGGGTGGAGTGCTGCATTGGTAAAAATGCTCTGGCTTTAACCTATCATTCTGAGTTTTCCAGAGATACCCCTTTACTGAAGCCCTTGCCTTTGTAAAGCTGCAGCAAGTTTTTAGGAAAATCATTTAGGTTTGCAAAAAGAAAACACTAGGTGCTTCTTCCTGGAGGCTAATTGCAGCCTGAGTTGGGAAAAGAGCATTCTTTGGACCAGGATTTGGAAGCCTGTGTTCTCCTTGCAGTTTCATCTCCTAAGAGTTGTGAGACCTTAGCAGATGCCTTCCCTTCTCCGGGCCTTAATTTACTCTTCTTAAAATGAGGGAATCAATTGTGATATTCCCTCAGTTTCCTCCTAGCTCTGACAGTTCTTGATTCTATGAGAAGGGGAAAGGAAAGGTTCAGTGTGTGAATCTTGCCTAATCTCAAAAGAGGTTGAAGGGACCTGAAATTAAGTGGTTCCTACCCGACTGTTCTTTTTATCTCACCATAGCAGTGTAACTGAAGGGCCTGAACACTGACCACCTGAAGGGCAGTCTTACTGCTACTACTGGGAGTCAAGGGAAAAAAATCAACCCCAATTCTTACTTTCATCTCCCTCAACCTCTTTCTAAACTGTTTGTCTTAATTCTTTTATGACCTTCAGCCTCCTGAGCCTAATCTGATTTACACTGAGCCACTGAGGTGACGCCTTCACAAAGTATTCACCTCAGTTAAGTAGCTTCCTCTTCTTAGGCGGCCACTTTCAAGCATCCCCAAGGTCTCCAGTACAATTTTGTTTGACCTTTACTTAAAGACTGCCTCTACCAAGCAACTGATTTTCCTATTCCCAAGAGTAGAAGTTGGAGATGGGTTTTTATTGTGCTGTATATTAAAATTGGATGAAATCAGTTGGTTCCTATATAGCACCAAATGATACTTAGTACCCTAAAAACTGAAAGATGGGACATAACTGCACATATACATAAGGTTACCTTCTTGATTCTGTGGTTATGGTGGTATAGTGTCCAATGTCCTTGTTTACTTGTAAGAGAATGCAGGCAGCAAGAAATAATGAATTGAGAGGGGCCCATGGAATCAAGAACTCCTCTAGCTCAATAACCCTGGACAAGTTTCTTAATTGTTCATTGAGCCAGGCAACTCCCTAAGACTTTAATAAACTTCAGAGCAGATTCCGAGCTGTATAAATGGAGTGAGTTCCCTACACCAGTAAAATCTCAGGTCTAGACTGAAGAGCTGAGGGGGAGAAGATCCTGAAACACAAAATTATCAGAAATGATATTTTTATAGAAAACACCATTATTTAGACCAACATTGTGGTGGGGTGAAAAAAACTGTTAACATGTCTGACTGAGGGGACTGTATTCAGGGTAAATTTTGGCGTGTTCTTTGTCTCTCAGGAGAGAATAGTGGTTAAAGATCATGAGGAATCTCTAAGGCTATATTTCAGTAATGGTGGCTCCCTAGGGACAGAGAGGGAGGGAGCCTAGCTGGGAGAAAGTGAAAGGAAAGAAAGTTCCAAAGGAGGTCTTAGGAGGGGAGGTTGGGACACCTGAACTACCTCACAGAATTTTGTTTTTCAAGTCTTTCTTTACTACAGTAATGCAGATGCAGAAAAGGTCTTCTTCACAGGGCTGTGGAGGATTTTTAAAAAGCTCAAAGGTGAACATCTCTATTGACAACTGATCTATGTTCGTATGATAAATGAGCCTTGTTTCATTTTGTAATAGGGAAGGAGGCTCCATGCTCAATTACCCAAAGTCCCTTATATTTTCTGGGATCTTTTAGGAAAAAGAACAGGGATGGTGTAAGGATTTAGGGTCCTCTAAGTGTTCAATAATCCCAATAGAATAACCTATGGAATAGATGATGCCTAAAGCTAAAGTCTCTAATTCCATTGCCATTTTTGTATATTTTTTACTTTTTCAAGCCTTTATACACCAACATGCTTAGTGTAACACATTTTCACATTTTCCTACTATCTTAGAGGGTGGTGAGCTGGATGTATCTCCGATGATTCTATTTGTAGGATAACCTGGCAAGCGAAATCACTCCTACTCCTGAATTACTGGAAGTCCAGGGCAACCGTACTTACTATAAGGCTGGTAGTATGGTCAGGTCTTCCTAAGTTCAAAGTTGGCCCCTCACCTACTGCTTCTTGTTGCTTTTATTATTTTAGATGTGATTTTACATAATCCTGAAGGGATTTTCACTTTAGCAGATGTTAACATTGAATCAGAGACAGGAGGAAAGAATTAGCCATAGGATGGGAAAAGTGCTAGATGGTCAGAGTCCTAACCTCTCAGAGTCTTGTGACATAGTATCCATGGCAGGGTAGTGGGGAGAAGATTGGGAAGGGGGTTAGTGGAAACATCAGCTTTCATAATTTGTCAATTCAAATGCTGGGAAGCTGAGGAAATTGGCAATGGGTATAGCCAACAGAGAATACTATCTGGGTGTTAATAAATATCCAGGTCCCCCAGATCACACTGATTTACCATTATCATATCCTAAGATGTGGTATGTATATGCACAACTAGACTCTTCAAAATTTGAAGCTCTGATTTGACTCTCAGCTCTTATGTTCACTGTCTGCTTTACTCTAGAATAGTCATTTAATCACTCAATTTTCTCATCTGCCAAATGGAACTATAATAATTGTACCCTTGCTTCAAAAGATTTCTGTGAGGAAAATTCTGTAAATCTTTAAATGCTATAGAAATGGTAGTATATATAAGTATCACCATAATTAATGCAGTCCATCACAGATATTCCAAAGGGAGGGGGCAGTGAGTAATCTAGGAGACATAGAAATATGCTAAAAGCTTTATGTCAATGGTAATTTGGCCTTCTTCACTTTCAGGAATGCAAGTTTGATGGAGAGAGAGACAGACAGAGAGAGAGAAAGAGAGAGAGAGAGAGACAGAGAGAGAGACAGAGGCAGACAGAAAGACACAGAGAGAGAGAGAGAGAGAGAGAGAGACAGAGAGAGAGAGACAGAGAGAGAGAGAGAGATTGAAGTCTGACCTTTGATTTTATTGGTATTGGGAACCCTCAGGTGAGGATATTCTTCTATCAATGCAGACTGGTGACTGAGATTTATGGTCTTTACAGGGGTACAGGGATTATTTGGAAGACTGAGAGGATAAGTGTGCAGGTAGACAGGACTTGAACCCTAGTCTTCCTTGTTCCAAGGCCAGTTCCATTTGCTCTATACTTCACTGGCTCTCATATATCTGTACATGTACAGAATAAGATGAATTACAATTGCCTCAATAGTAGGTACATCATTTTATTTATACCTTTGTATATATTGGAAAAATGATTAGGAATGTTATTATTTCATTACAAAATTTAAAATGACCATAAATTGTGCCAGAGGAAGAATTTGATAACATGTTAACATTTTTATCAGCAAATATGATCACCACACTTACTAAATTATTTCTGATTCTTCAGGAAATAGAGAAATTAATGAATCACAAGGTCATGACATCTTATTAATGATGAAAATAGATAATAACCAGCCAAATTTCTTAACTAAAAAGTGTTTTTTTTTCATCCAGAGTGGAAGGAACAGCATAAATAAGATTTGCCTACTAAGGAAGGATTAATAAAATAAAAGAAACATTCAAAGGATAAATACACATGATCTCGATAATTTAGACCTTTTTGCAACAGTCATTGCTGGAAGACTCAGATGTCAAGGTGAGCCAGGTGAGTTCTCATTTTCTGTATCCTGCCTGTCTTCCTTTCCCATTTGGTTTTTCTTTTCTTCACTTATTTTGTGAACTGCATTAGTAGATGTGTTATAGGCTAGTTTTTATTGAGTCAAAATACTCAGTGAGGATCAGGGTCATGATTTGCCTGGTTCCCTACCCCTGTAGCTCTCTCTGGCTTACTGTAGGGATCATCTCACTCCTACCTTCAAGCTCATCTCTAAGCAGAGTATTTCTAAGGATCCCTATACCCCTATACTTGGGAGATGCAGCATCAAATCCCCCTTCTGCTCTTTCTGTTTGCTTTTATGCCCTAGTTCCAGAAACTGGACACTTGCTTTATTCTTTGTGATGAAATTACGGTCATGTACCCTAGTTATTTTAATTGATAAGTATTACTAATGCTCCCTTGGAGTAATCCACCAATCAATTAGTATTTGTTAAATGTCTGCTGTGTTCCAGGTGCTGTGTTAGATGCTGGAGAAACAAAGACAAAAAAAAGATACCTGGGGTAGAGAGGAAGTAAATGGTGTGAGTTGCCATAATTCTATATGGCAAGAATTAGAGGGATAAATTAATTTGCAAAGTCCAAGAAGATAATTTTCCTATAGTCCCTGAGATATTGCTTAGGTGTGGGGTGTGGGGTGAGAGGAACTAAGTGCAAAAGAAGGCTCAAGAGCATCTGAGACGTGTTTTCAATCAGCAAACTAACCTGAATATTTGTTGTTTCTTAAAGATCTGGTCCCTTGGGAAAAGTAATGAATATTATTTGCTGTGAAGGGAACAGCATGAATGTGGGGGATAGTATTGGATCTGAAAACTAAATGGGCACCTTCTAGGAAGTGAGGAAAACTTCTGGAAAAAAAAAACAAAGGATTGAGAAGAGTGGCGAGTGGAAGAGCAGAAGCTGAGGGGACATATATGAAGAGTGGTGGACAGGACTAGCAGTGGGATGGACAAGGCCTGCCGGGAGCTCAGGAGAGAGGCAGAAGGCAACAAGGGAGCAGGAGTGAGAGGAAAGAGGGGGTTGGAAATGAGCAACACTGAATAGACTGAGGATGAACTCTGATCATTCCAGGATAGAACCCTACTTCAGATGGTACTGAAAGTCATAGAAATGCTATGTCAAGCTCTCTGGGGAGAGGGTTACTTACTGGTCATATCATTACTTTCTATGGGCTTGGACGTGGATTCTGGTTCCATTACTTTATACATCATACTGTTCACGTTTTTGAACTTTCTGAGTCTATGTAATTGCAAGGAGCTCTGGTAATTAAGGTAGAAGGGTATCTTTTGAAAGGGCACTCACTGCTTGGTAGTCAGAGAACAGAGGTCAAATTCTATCTCTGATACTTGATATATGTTTGACTTTGGGCAAATAATATAACCTCCCTGGGCCTCAGTTTTCTCATCTATAAAATGAGGTAGTTGAACTAAATAGGGCCCTGAGGTACCTTCCGTGTCCTATT
Organism: Vombatus ursinus; assembly: GCF_900497805.2. Classification (NCBI taxonomy): domain Eukaryota; kingdom Metazoa; phylum Chordata; class Mammalia; order Diprotodontia; family Vombatidae; genus Vombatus; species Vombatus ursinus. The sequence continues at coordinate 3,022,711 of NW_020954557.1, forward strand.
GGTAGAGGCAACCTGTCAGAGAAGTGAGAAGGTTCCCCAAAGTGTGTCCACAACCTTCATGTCAAGAGTGAACTTCTAACACAAGGGTTAGATGGAGAAACTACTTAGTAAACATTCAAGGTCTCTGTAAATGGAGTTATTTTACTTAAAAGCAGACCACTTTGCCTGGATTGGCTTCTTTTCATTGTCTACTGTTGGGCCCTGCTTGCTTTTTGCATAGAGCATGTCTGGTTTGTTGTTCTTGACCATTTTCAATCTAGTCTCTGACAATGAGTCTCATACAAAGGCACTAACTTCCATTAGTTTTAGGTGGCGTTGCTCAATTACTTGGATTGCATTTCATCATCAAAAATTCTTAGCAGCTGAAGATTCAACATGCACCTGGACATGGAGGACAAGAGCAGGACACAGTACCAAAATCATGCTTCCAAAGGCCTTCTATCTTTTCCTTCTTAGAAAAGTATTTATGGCAGATGAATTACCTCTAGATTTTATGTGTGATGAACTGAGAAGAAATGACAGTTGATGGAGACAAGAAAAACACGACGAAGGCAGCAGAAAACCTCTCCTAGGGTAGAAGTGAGCTTCAGTTCTTTCCTCTAAAAAATATCAGCCAGGATGTGGGTGAGGGAGAGATGAGTAGAGAGTGGGCTCTGATTCATTAAATACCTAGGAATGTTTTTTTTTTATTTCAGAGAGATTGAACAAGGATAAAAAACTTTAAAACACTATTTTAAATTTTATGTTGTCTTTTATTTTCCAATATCACATAGGCCATTTTTTGTTATTGTATGTTCCTATCGTCTTACAGAAGTGCCTGGAATCGTTCAATGTCTGCTTTCTGAATGGTTCTGGGTTCTTCATAGGAGTGTGTGTTGTTCCCTCCCTTGGTGTTTTGTAAAGCCTTTGTTGTTTCTAAAGTTTTTTATATTCACTTGTGTAAAGGACAACATAGGGGCAACTAGGTGGCACAGTGGACAGAGGGCTGGGCCTGGAGTCAAGAAGATTCATCTCCCTGAGTTCAAATCTGGCCTTAGATACTTACTAGTCATGTGACCCTGAGTAAGTCACTTAATCCTTTTTGCCTCAGTTTCCTCATCTGTAAAGAAGAAGGAGATGACACTCCAGTACCTTTACCAAGAAAACCCCAAATGGGGTCACAAAGAGTCAGACATGATTGAAAAACAAGAACAAAAAGGCAAATTCAATTATCTTTTGTATATTACTTCCCTCATTAGACTGTGAACTCCTCAAGAGCTTTTTGCCTTTCTTTATGTCCCCAGCACATAGAACAGTGCCTGGCACAAAGTAGGCTCTTAATAAATATTTATTCACTGATTGACTGATTGACCCTCCTTTCTAGTTGTAGCATCTGGGACTTCTTTTTCCTTTCTCCACTTACAGGTCTTACTATCCTTACATTCATGGCTATTAGCATTTCTTGTCCTCTCTTTATTTTCACAATCTCATTTACCCTCATAATAGATTTACCCTCATAATCAATCAGTCAATTGACAAGCATTTACTAAGCACCTATAATGTACCTAGTACTGTGCTAGGACTGACTGGGGATACAAAGACAAAAAAAAAAGTAGCAATTGTCCTTTCCTTCAAGGACTCCCTCCTTCTGAGGGAGAAAACAAATACAGATTTAACATTAGAAGGACCAGGTTTGTCCATTGACAGAAAAAAAAATTGAAAATAATTTTACTATAATTAACTTTAATTTTTCTATAGGTGCAAAAAATTATATAATTTTTATTTTGAAATAAAATTTTTGTTCTATCACTATTTTCTTTGCCATATGAATAAAAAATGCACTAACTACATCAATTACTACAATGTGGTCTTTTGAGGTATTCTTAAATTCCAGTCCTTCTATTAAATGCATGTAGAATATATATGAAAAAAATACAAGGTAATTTTGGGGGAGCAGGGGAGAACAACTGCTAGCTAGAAGCATGAGGAAAGGCCTTATGTAAGCCTCAGGTACCACACAAGCTGAGCTTAGCGGAATGTAGGGATTCTCAGAGGCAGGCATAAACAGGGAATGCATTCCAGGCAGGGGGAGCTGTTCATGAGGAGTGGCAAGAAGACCAGCTTCAGTGGACCACCCATGTCTATGGTAGAAAGAAGGCTGAAAAGATAGATTGGAGACAGACTGAGAAGGGCTTTAAATACAAAACAGCAGAGTTTGGATTTGAGTCCTGAGATAATAGGTTGCTACTAGAGTTTATTGAGCAGGTGAGTGACTTGGTCAAACCTATGCTTTAGAAAAATCGCTTTGGCATTTGCATGCAGAGTGGATTAGAGATGGGATAACTAAGACTCAGTTGAATTCAAGTCCTGCTATGCTATTTAATAGCGATGTCATCATGGACAAGACACTCCTAGCTGTCTCTATGCCCAGTGAAAGGCACTGGAAGGTGTACTTAGTGGAGGCTGATATGACTTACAGGCGAGAGAAGCACATGGAGCTCAGGATGAAATAGCAAACATTTATATAGCACCTATTATGTGCCAGGCACTGGGCTAAGCACTTTACAATCATTATCTCATTTGTTCTTCACAACAACCTTAGAGGTAGGTGCTGTTATGATCCCCATTTTACAGGTGAGGAAACTGAGGCAAACAGAGGCTAAATGACTTATCCAAGATCATGTAGGTAGTAAATGTCTGAGGCTGCATTTGAATTCAGGTCTTCCTGACTTTAAGCAGAGCATTCTATCCACCATAGCACTTGGATGACTAACTCTATTCACTTGGTACACTTGACTGACTCAGGGTTGCAGGTTCTTTCCTGACTTTTATTCATCTTTGTTTTTGCCGGATTTGAAGATACTTCAGAAATTATGCATGTCTGCTTTTGGAGAAATTTGCCACCTGAATTCTTATAATAGTTTCTAAGATAAAATTGAAATAAGCTTGCATTCTCTGTCTGGGTAGAGGCAGGTGGAATTGGCATGGGAATGTCCTTAGGTAGTAGGGATGTGGGATTGAACTCAATAATCCAGAAATCGAATAACTGAAATGTGGGTAATGGAGAAATAACTGAAAAAGTGAGACGTGTCAATGACAAATGATCTTTCTGAGATAAAGAAATATTTGACAAAAAGAAGATGAAAACATGTGCCTTTGCACTTCAGTTTATTGTATCTTCTTCCTGACATTTATGTTATTTTATTTTGATCACAGGATGGTAGATTAAGTCACAGAGGTGTCAAATTCACAGCCTGTAGGCATCACATGGTCTGAATATGGGCAGCAACCAGATTGAAATGTAATTGGGAAATGTTAAATAAAATAAGCAATATTAAAATACAACAAAGGTAATGTTGATTTGTGATTTTCTAAGTCAATGGGGGTGATCCATTTTTATTTGAGGTGGATACCACTGGATTAGGATCTTAGAAACCATGGAATCCAATCCCTTCTTTTTACAGACGAGTAAACTGAAACTCAAAGAAGTTAAATAATTTGCACAAAGCCATGAAGCTAGAAAGTATCTGAAGCTGGATTTTAAATCAGAGCATCCTGATTCTCCCACTTGGATTTCTGGCCCTGGAGTTTCCATCACACTTAAAGATCACATGATCTCAAGAGGATGGCATTTAGATCAGGAACACACCTTGATATCATTTCATCCAAAGCCCTCATTTTATGGACAAGGAAACAAATACCAGAGAGGTATGTCACTGTCTTGCCAGAATGTGACAAAGTGTTAGAGCTAGTTAGGAAAATGTCTTTTAATAACATTATCAACCCTGTTTATCTTTACCTCCCAACTCTGGGCATTTTCACTGGCAGTCCTTCATGCCTCGTATGCTCTCCCTCCTCACCTCTGCCTCCTGGCTTCTCTGACTTCCTTCACATACCACTTAAAATTCTGTCTTTTATAGGAAACTTTTTCTAATTTTCCTTAATTCTAGTGCCCTTGCTCTGTTGATCATTTCAAATTGATCCTGTATATGGTTTTCTTGTCCAGAGTTGTTTATATGTAGTCTCATCTATTAGACTGTAAGCCTCTTGAAAGCAGAGATTTTTACTTTTCTCCATATTCCCAGTACTTAACACAGTGCCTGACACAGAGAAGGACCTTAATAAATGCTTATTGACTCACTATTAGCCCATACCGTAAACTTAATCATTAAGAGTTCCAGATGCAGAAAGAAAGAAAAAAAATGAAGAATGAACAAACATATTTGAGAATGTGATAAAGATGTTTCAATAAACTAATATTTGTTGAGCAGTCATTACGCAAGGCATTGTAATACATAAAGTGTTTGGCTTATGACCTATTCTCAAAAAGCTAAGGGTGTAGTTTGGAAAATAAGAGACATGCTCATGAAATCTGCAGGTGATTAACGTCTAATGAGTGGTATGAACAATAAAAGATACAGGAATTTAATGGAAGAAGAAATTACTCTGTGTTAGTGCAATCAGGTAAAAGCTTCATGGATGACATAGAATTTGAACTGCGCCTTGAAGACTAGATATGATTTAGATCAATTGAGAAAAAGAGGAAGAACATTCTGGGAGGAAACTCTGTAAGAAGCAGCATGTTTGGAAGACAAGACATTAGTTTCGCTGGAGTGGTGGGCTATTCTTGAGTTGAAATGGAAAATAAGATCAGAGAGAGGTAGGTAGAGACTATTTTATGGAAGGTCTTGAATGTCAGAGCAATGAATTTTAAACTTTATACCATAGGCTAGTAGGTTAGTAAAAAGTATATAGTGGAAAAGAATGTTGAAGGCAATGAGGAGATATAGAAAGCAACATTCTTAGCCTCATATGAATATCATCAGCTAGCTTTGAAGGAATAATGGAGTCTGTGGGTCTCCACAGTGAAGAAAAGAGCTAGCTCGACTCTCCGTGTATGGGATACTGTTAACCTTCCTTGATGGTACTTTGGGTTCCACAGATCAAATGCATTTTAGTTGGAAACATTTCATTTTTTATTTTGTACATTACCAACAGGTCATGTGAAATTAATGGTCTTATATATTAATGATAAATAATGCTTACATAGTGCTTTAAGAGTTTACATACACTAGGTCATTTGATCCTCATAACAATCCTGTGAGGTGGGTGCTACTATCATTTCCATTTTGCAAATGAGGAAACTGAGGCTAAGAGAAGTTGAATGAGTTATCAAGGATCACAGAGAGGTATCAAGGCAGTATTCAAACTCAAGTCTTCCTGACTTCAGGTCCATCACTTGGTACATTTCATTGTTTTATATGCCTGCTAGGGATGACTGTCAGCCTTAGATTGTTGATTTTGGTAGTCCTAATAGTTTGGTCTTCTTAATCAATGGAAATGACTCTTTAGTGATGTGATCCATTGTAGTTTGATTTTTTTCTGGCAGTAAATTACACACATACACACACACACACTTTCTGAAATAGTCAATTTGATGTACTGTATGGAAATGATTAGAATTATACAATAGACTGGTCCAATGGACTCCCAGTCCAATGTAATGTTCAGGATACTCATTGATGGTTAAGCAAGCACATTGCTCCTATTGACATCATTTGGATAGCTGGGAAACCATTCACATTCTTGGAAGTTTTGTTAAGAAAATGGAGACCTCTTCCTCTTCGTTTATCAGATGGACCAGTTCAGACCACATAGATTTGGCTACAGTCAAAGGAAGATGTCCATGGAGTCTGTGTCGGGAAGCCAGATCTAGAGTATATATGTTATTTAAGTTTCCAACTAACTACATGATGAAGTTATGTGGGAAAAGTCTTTGTTTGGGGAAATCTGATCCTTTTCTGCCATTGCCAAAACAAACTCATTTGGACAAATAATAAAAAAAAAAAAGATTTGGGAGTTTTGAAATGTAAATTTTAAACCAAACAGGATGCAGCCTAGCTCTTGAGGAAATGATTCACTGGATTAACGTAATGAGAGAACTTTATTTGTGTAAGGCTTAAACAATTGTGCTCTATCTTCAACTCTTAACTATCTGTGATATGGCCTTGCCCAAAACTGCTGTAGGTAGAAAATGTGGGGCCTCAGATGAAAAACTTCAAAGTCTCTGTGTGTGTATATGTATCCCTACATATTCTGTCTTTGTGAATAGCTATTCATGTTCCATAAAACTTGGTGGTTTTGAAAGCTTTATTAAACCATGAGTATTTGTGACAAAACTTGGTTTTTCCCACCATGAATAAAAGCGATAGGGTCAAATGAACTGGATACAAGAAGTCTGAGGGGTAATGAAAAGGTAGTAAGTAGCCTTGGGATGCCTCCATTTCTCCTCTTCCACATAACAACGATGGGCATTGATAAGCAGGGGTTAGAAGAGGTTTGAAGCTGATGTGGCATCCCTGTCATCATGGTGGGGCAGGAGAGTTGTCACTTGCTCTGCTATGCAGACTGCCCAGCTGAACCCATCTTTCCTTGGCAACTGTGCCCCAGTGAGACAAACTAGAGTGCCATATGGTGAATAGGCACAATGCCATTTTGACAGGCATGAGTGTCGGCAAGGAAGGGACCATGTATGAGCATCAAATGTGTTTGTTGTGGGAAGGATTCTAGGCCAGGAATATTAAAATAACTGTCTGTCCTTAGCTTTTGCACATATGGTTAAGGAGATATGCTATGATGACTCACATTAACATGGAAAATAAAAAATATATATAGAACTAAGCAACCATACTAAGTAGACTTCTTGTGCTGATGAATCAGACCTGGATTTTTCACAAAAGAAGTTGTAGAGATTTGTGTACTCTGACAATTGACTCTTTTCTAGGTGCCCAATAGAATTGTCCAGCTTCAGTAAGAGTCATATTTCCTTGGAATTCACAGAAGGGGTAAAAGATCTTTTTTTGATTTTTGCTGAGAGGTCCTCAGATATTTCCTAATATCATTTCAAAAGTAAATGAGCTAGAATAGGCCCATTTAATATTTCAATTCCAAAGAAATTAAATTAATTTTTGCAATGTTAGTAGAACTATTTTCCTGCCTCAGGGATCATTTGTTTTAAAATCATTAAAGGTTTTGAGATGACATTGCACTGACATTTTGTGTGATTAAATTAAGGGAATTAGCACAAAGCCATTTCATTCCTTCATAGCTTTCTTGGTGGGTATGTATCTGCCCAATGTAGGAAAAGAGAAAAATTGTGCTGCTTGTGTAAATATATGCATGTATGCATATGTTTTTCTTAAAGACTTTAAAGAAGCTCAGACTTGGAAGATTTGTTTTTGCTTCCCATTCTCTGTGGACCATTAGATTGTGTAATTAGCCAGTTTAACTCTGTTGGTAAGTTTTGCATGGGAGACTATGTTTTTGCATATTGGGAATCTTGATAAAGCTTGTGGTTTCTAGGCTACCAACCCTGCCGCCCTCCCCCCCAACAAACAGGAAGTGGGTTGTAGTATAATTGTACCACTAGGGTCTAACCACACTGGAGTATTTGGATATTCTGTCTCATTGTCCCAGGTGGAAATCCACCCCTTATCTCTTCCCAACTTAATTACTTACATTTTTATTTGTTCTATTGCCATTGCTGTGGCCCCACTTGCATACAATTCCAATATAGGGCCCCATATACTTAGTATGTTGATCCACATACTAAGCTTATTTGCTTCTCAAGAAGCAAACAGACTTAAGCAAAACTTACAAGAAAAAGTTTGAAGTACTTCTTGGATGAGAAATAACTTGTACCTTGAGAGTATTCTGAACTGTTATAATAATAGTAACATTTATATTAGCACTAACCATGTGCCGGACACTGCTGAGTGCTTGACAATTATTATCGCATTAGATCAACAACCCTGAGAGGTAGGTGCTATTATCATCCTCATTTTATAGTTGAGGAAACTGAGAGAAACAGAAGTCAAATGACTTGTCCAGGGTCACACAGCTAATTATTGTCTGAGGCTGGATTTGAATATAGGAATTCCTGACTCCAGGTGCATTGCCTTATCTGTCTATTAGGCCAACTAGCTGCTTCTATGAAATAATATGGGTATTGCATTTCTCTCAAAGTTTCATATAGATTTAGAAGCAAAAGTCTTGCCAGAACCTGCTGCATATTTTTCCTAATTAGATATTTGTCAACCCAATGGTGGTATTGTTTTTAACTATAAGGTAATTTTGGTAGACCAGATGCAGTGTTTGACTACATGGCTAGAATTTTTGAACAATTAACACATTTGGATATAGGGCAATAAGAAAAATTATATTCAGGTATCTAGCTTTTGAAATGATTTAGTCTAGAAATCCTACTGAAGTCTAGAACTTTAACAAAGTGAATTGGAAAATTAAATTGGACATTAGTAAATTGTAAATTAGTAAATTGGAGAATTAAATTAAGTCGGGAAAAAGTAATACTTTTCCATAATTATATAGATGTTTAGTCTGAAACCTTTTAAACTGACACCCCTCTACATAGTGAGTTAGGGATCTTAATTCAGGCTTGTGGTTAAGACTAAAGTGATTGATCCTGGGTTCACTTTTAACCTTCATTCCCTTTCATGGTCCATATCTTTATAACAATCACTTTCTTAGAATCCAACAAAAATTGACTTAACTGTTTTTGTAGTTCAGTTGCATCCAACTCTTCATGACCTCATCTGGGGTTTTCTTGGCAAAAATATTGGAGTGGTTTGCCATTTCCTTCTGAAGCTCATTTTACAGATGAGGAAAGTGAGGCAAACAAAGTTAAGTGTCTTGTCCAGGGTCACACACTTAGTGTCTGAGGCCTGATTTGAACTCCGGTCTTCTTGACTCTAAGCCTTGTGCTTTATCCATTGCATCACATAGCTGCTCTGACTTACCTTTATCTGGAGATAAATCCCTTCACAACAGTACAGGCAACAAATAAACAATGTTTAAATAGAGGTGGAGAGTGGAGACCAACTTGACAGTTAGCCAGGCAGCGATGAGGCAGTGAGGAGAAGGTGGAGAGGGAAAAGCTTCACCATGACCCACCGCCCATAAAGTGGAGACATCCAGCTGGACAGCAAATTCTATGTAGGTCAATCGCTATTTTGAGGCAATGGAGGAGCTTTGATGGAGAGGTTTTGTCATGACAGTAAGAAGATGAGCTAAAGGAAGAAGGTCAGGGAACTTAAACTGAGATAGGCTTTGTTAAATATTATTGAACAGAAAGAAAAATTATCATTCTTTTTGGTTATTGTTTTGTTTTGTTTTCTCTACTTGAATAATTAAAATTTTTGGGAAAAGAACGGACACTTGGGATACAGATTCTCAAAGAGGTCATGTCTCATTCTTCTGCTATATGATGGCCACTCTAAATCCTGGGGTGGAAGTTTGCAATGAAAGGGAATTTTAACATGTTGTACACCCGAATAATATTCTCTGATATTCTGATATTCCAAGATAATAATTCTCATTGCCATATTTGATATTGATACATTGAATTTACCTAAGTTCCAGCCATGGGAAGTTTGGCATTTGGTGCTTAGTGTGTGTGTGTTTAAAATTATACTTCTTTTGGACTCAAGAAAATGGTCTGTTTTCCACTTTCAAGCACTGAGGTTCTACAACAAAACAAAAATGCATTCATGGAAAGGAATTTAATGTTCACTTATGCACTGGATTTAAAGAGAAAAGAACCTTAAACACAATTGGGTAGATAAAGTGAGAACTAAAGAGTGACGTTCTGGACTAGTGCTCTAGTCAAACCTGGGTTCAAGTGCTTCTGACACTCTTCCAGCTGTGCTAGCTTGGGTTGTCACTTAGTAACTCCAATTCTCAAATTTCTCATTTGTAAATTGAGGATAATTGTAGTTAAAATTCCTGCCTTACCATGATTATTATGAGGCTCAAATTAATGAATAATACATGTAAACCTATGCAAACTTTGCAAGGACCTAGGTGGCACAGTGCCTGGCCCGAAGTTTGGAAGACTCATCTTCCTGGGTCCAAATTCAGCCTCAGACATTTACTAACTGAGTGACTCTGGTCAAGTCACTTAACCCCATTTGCCTCAGTTTCCTCATCTATAAAATAAGCTGGAGAAAACCCAAATGTGGTCACAAAGAATTGGATACAACTGAAATGACTGAACAACAGCAAAAAGAACACATAAACTTCAAAGCACTATAGAGAGTTTCCCAAAACCCACCCTTGTCTACTCATCTTGTAATAATCTGGAGTCTATATCCTCCCAAGGAATCCATCCAATATGCTGTGGCCCTTGCTAATATGCTCTTGACATTATTTGTCAGATTTTCAGTGCCCCACTCCCATTTCTTTGCTCCCCAAAAGCACTATACAACATGTCCCAAAAGTCTTAGTGCAAATTTAAGTGATTAAAACTTTAAGCTTCACTAAGACTTTTGGGATGCTTTATATAAATGTTTGCTATCATTATTTAATATGAAAAGTAGGTAATCTTTACTAATAACTCTCATTTAAAGCTACTTTATATCTTACAAAGGTTTCTCCCTTTGTAATATCCCTGAAAGATGGTTAGGACAAGCATCTTTATCCTTCCCATTTTACAAATGAGAACACTGAGGTTCAAAGAATTGATACGGTGTTTCCAGGATCACATGGCTGGTCAAATGATTAAACACAGTTGTTTTAAATTATACTTTTTTGGACTCATGTCCTCTTTTTCAACTTCTAAGAACTGAGACATTATAGTAAAACAAGAATACATTCAAGGACGACATTTTAATTTTTACTTGTACATTGCATTAAAAGAGAAAACAACCTGACAATTAATTGGGTCGAGGCTACTGCAAAGTGGGACCCAAGGCTTCTGACTTACAGTCTGGTGCTCTTTGTGCCCCATCTAATAGTATTTAATAGTATTTATTATGCACCCACATTAAGAATTAATTTTCTAGGTAGTTGAGAAAAGAGCACGATGGCTAGATAGTATCTAGATTAGTCATTTACTGTGAAATAAACCAATTGAGCTAGTGATCCAAGCAAAGGCAAAGTGGGGTTTATATCTTTCTGTCTCTTTTAATGGTGGATTTTCACCTGAGTAAAGTTCCTTCTTCCATGCACATGAGGTTTTCTGACGTTGTCCTATGAATGTGGTGTGAACTTGCTTATATGAAAACTACTACTCTTTTAATGCATCTCCCTGCAGTTCCTATGAAAGTCCTAGGCAATTGGATGGATTTCAAAAATAAAACATTTTTGAAATATTCTTGTTAAAGGAGAGGAAAAAAAGACATCTGTAAAAGCAGAGTGCAAATTTAATTTTTAAAGAAAAAGAGCTCCATTAGAGACTGATCATGATGTAAATCTACAAATATGGAGAAACATTGAATGTGTTGAAGTAAAAGCCTTTTTGAAGCTCCTGCCAAATAACAAGTGACCTGGAATTTGATCTCTATCACCTTTCTTAAGAATAACTCAATATAGGGGCAGATAGGTGGCACAGTGGATAGAGCACTGGCCCTGAAGTCAGGAGGACCTGAGTTCAAATCCAGCCTCAGACCAAACACTTGACACGAACTAGCTGTGTGACCTGGGGCAAGTCACTTAACTCCAATTGCCTCACTGAAAAAAAAAGAGTAACTCAATATAAATAAGACCTATTTACAGGGAGAGTGCCTGAATGGATGAGCATCAAGCTGTTAAGAAATGTTTAGGTAGTCCTGAGCACTGTTGGTTATAATAAGAACCTTTAGCTGTAAGTAAAATTAGGCACTTCTTATTTAGAGATATTGTTTTTATTCTTCTCTAACTGGCTTTGATACATAGCTTTGGGCAAATCATAGAATTTTAGAGTTGGAAGGAACCACAGAGATCATCTAGTCCAATTTGTCCAATGTAAGCATTTCTTCTCCAGCAGATGACCATCTTTGACAGATGGTCATATATCTTCTATTTAAATATTTCCAATGAAGAGGAGTTTAGTACTTTGTGAAGCAGCACATTCTACTTAACTGAATTTTAATTCAACCAACATTTATTAAGCATTGACTACGTCCCAGGAACTGAGCTATATGAGGTGAATACAAAGACAGAAAACAAACAATCCCTGCTCTGGAGTAACTTTCAGTCTCCTGGGCTGGGGTGGGATATTCTACATAAACAAAAATAGTGGGACAGGGAAGGCTCCATTGATAAAATGATAGTTGAACTGAGCCTCGAATTTCAAATCAGTAAGCTTTTGTTAAATACTTACTATGCCAGCCACTAGAGCTGCAAAGACAAAAGCAAAATCATCACTGTCTTCAAGATATTTACAATTTATGGATTGGCTGGGGAGAAGAAATAAATACAGAATATATACAAAATAAATGTAAGATAATTTTGGCAGTGAAATTGGGGAGAATCACTGATAATTTGACAAACAATTTCAAGGGCATGTTAGAAAGAGCTCCAGCATGTTGGATGAATTCCCTGGGAGGATACAGACTCCAGAGTCTTATAGAATGGGTAGAAATTAATGGGTTATGAGCTGTGCTATTGGATATAATAACCAATCAGATCACAGATCCACTGAAGTAAAATTAAAAGCATATTTTAAATAAAACATGATACCATTCAAGACATTATGTTAATCTAAGCACATTCAAACAAACCGAAAATGATTAAGGACTCTGAGGAGTGGAGTTGAATGCTTTCCGGGTATGAAGGGTGGCTTCTGAGAACTCATGAAGGTGGTGGGGGGAATGCTGAGCAAAGGTGGCAGTGGTCCAGGTTGTCTCAGAAGTAGAAGGAGGTAGAGAAAAGGATATGGAGAAGTATGAAACAAAGCTGGAGACATGTAGATGATTGCCCTTCATTTTGAAGAGCACCAATGACATCAAGAGCTGATGTCTTGACTTGCTCATGAACTAAATTTAAGTGAGGCAAAATTGTGCAGGTGCCAGCTTCACTCTTCCTTCCAGAGTCATTGAAGTCCAGTGGCCAACATCAAAACAACTGGTGATGGCCCAGGATGCAGTGGATGACCTTGGTGTCTTCAATGTCTGACCAAGCTCTAAATGATACTCAGCACCTGCTTCCGCCACCTTCATGGCCTTGGGAACAAATTGTTCTCATCTACCCATTCTGCAAGGGGGTGTCTTCACATGCTTGGGATGGACATCCGTCTAACTGAGTTTGAGTTGGGGATAGACTATGGAGGGGATTACGTGTGCAGACTGAGGAATTTGGATTTCTAAGAAGCTATCAGGATACACTAAAAGATTTTGAATAGGACTGTGACATTGTCATGGGTGAGCAATTTTATTTAGCCTTAGGGGAATTATTTTAGAAGCTCTGTGGAGGACTAATAATAATAATATCAATAGCTAGTATTTATATAGCACTTTAAGGTTTACAAAGATATATATATATATGTATATGTACATATTTATATAACACAATATACAATATAACACATATGTATATAACATAATATACAATATAACACAATATATATGAATGTATAATATTTAACCCTTGCTGCAACTTTAGGAAGTGTGTGTGTATGTGTACATAAACACAGACACATACATAAATACATGTATATGTATACACATACAATATTTAACCCTCACTACAATCCTAGGAAGTTGGTGCTATTGTTTTCCCCATTTTACAGATAAGGGAACTGAGGTTGAGAAAAGTTAAATGACTTTGTAACCAAGGTCATACAGCTATTGAGTGCCTGAAGTAGTGTTTGAACTCAAATCTTCCTAATTCCAAGTTTGGTACTCTATCCATTGGGACACCAAGATGTATGACTAGATTTGATGGGAGACATTATATTTGGATGTATTGATTTTTCAGTAGTATACACAGATGTAACAAAACCTGTGAGTGTATATAATGTCATCTATGGAAAAAGAGTATAGAGAAAACAACATTAGTGGTTGGGATGATAATTCTAAAAATAAAACTGAGGAGTGGCCAGAAAGGGAGGAGGAAAAAGGCAGAAAACTCAGTGTCAGGGAAGCCAAGGAAGGAGAGAGTGTCAAGGAGGAAAGAAGGGCTAGCAGCGGCTAAAGTTTCACAGAGAATGAGGATTATGAAAAGATCTTCAGATTAACACTTAAGTGATCTTTGGTAAACTTTGAGAAAACATTTTCAATAGAATGGTAGATTTAGCAGAAAAAATACAAGAAATAAACAGCAGACCAAGTACACAGAGAAGAAACCCATGCCATAAATGACGCAAGTATTGAAGGACTGGATTTTAAGATATCTTAAAAAGTGAAAGATACCTAGGGAATAATGGAGGGAACTGGACCTGTGATTTCATTAGTACAAGGCACTCCTGGGAGAGTAAACTCCCTGAATCAATGCAGATTAGAATTTTAAGTGCAATTTATAATCTTAAAGAGTTGCTTAGATCAATTGGAGGTTAAGTGATTTGTACTGTGACACAGCCAGTATGTATCAGTGTATCAAATTATAATTTGAACCCAGTTTTTCCTGACTCTGAGGCTGGATATCTTTATTATGCCACACTACCTCTCTTTTCTTTTTATGAGTTTTGTTGGCTATATTTGGTTTTTACTTTACATAAATCTACATATTACTACCATGTTATGAGAGATTCGTAAAAGTTAAGTAAAAATAATTCGCAATGACCTTATCTAGAAGTATTTGCACCATTTCACACCTGTAACATCCCTCAATTCTCTTTTTTTTTCAGTCAAAGACAAGGTTTATTAGAATATCCATCATATTGGGCTGACTCTTAAGGAGTCTGAACATTAATAAGCTATTGGCTAGATTTTAAGAATCTAAGCAGTGGCTAGATTTTAGGAATCTGAGACATGGCTAGATTATAAGAATCTAAGCATCTTAATGGAGGCAAGAGGGACCTTATATATAAGACTATGGGAGGGATCTAGGAGTGGTCAAGTAGTCTATGAGGTAATAGAATTCCAGGGACCTGGACCACATGGTCCAGGGAGAATGGAGCCTAGATAGGACCAAGGGTGGGAAGTAGCCTGGGGCCATAGGGAGGCAAGACAATGGAGAGGAGATTGGGTGTAGCCACAGTGAAAGGCCAGTTGATGGGATTAAAGCCTCAGGCAAAAACCAGAGATTTGGCCATGTTGGAAAGTCCAGGGTTTTTTCCTTTCTGTGGCCCAGATCCCAACCCCATCATTCCCCCCTCAAACAAATGGGACCCAAATTCTTTTGGTAAGGACGAAGGTCTCACCTTCTGAAACTGCTTCCTGCTGGCAAGGGGTGTAGAGCTGTCCCTGCCTCAAGAGAGTCCCAAAGAGGAGGTTGACTGGAACCAAGCACAGGCTGCATCCAGGAAACAATGGGGGGACATTGGCTGGTACTCGCTGTTACCAACTGTAGGTGAATGGCCTGTAGTCCAAGTTCAGAGGCCAGCTTCTTTACCTTGAGCAGGATGTGCTGAACTTGGATGATGCTTCTGATGCAGTTTATGGGTTTAGGGGTGCTAGGACCCCAATATCATAACATGCAGGTCCTGCCTGAAAGAATTTGACCCAAACCTTCTTTCAGCCAAAGACAAGGTTTATTAGAATATAATCTAAGCAGTGGCTAGGTTTTAAGAATCTCAGTCAACTTTCTATCTGTTTTAAATGAACAGAAATCAATCCAACCATTTTGGAGAGCAATTTGGAACTATGCCCAAAGGGCTATAAAAATGTGCGTACCCTTTGACCCACTTCTAGGGTTGCATCTCAAAGAGATCATAAAAATGGGAAAGGACCCACATGTACAAAAATATTTATAGCAGCTCCTTTTGTGGTGGCAAAGAATTGGAAATTGAGGGAATGCCCATCAATTGGGGAATGGCTGAGTAAGTTGTGGTATATGAATGTAAAGAATACTATTGTACTATAAGAAATGATGAGTAAACGGACTTCAGAAAAACCTGGAACGACTTGTATGGACTGATGCTAAGTGAAGTGACCAGATCCAGGAGAACATTATACACAGTAGCAGCCACTTTACATTGTAAAAGTAACAGCTGTTATGTACAGCAATGCAAGGATCTCCAAAAGTCTCATGATGAAAAATGCTCTCCACGTCTAAAGAACTATAGAGTTTGAATGCAGATCAAAACACATTACTTGTTCTTTTTTTTTCTTATGTTTTGTTTTGTTTCTTCTTTCTTGTGGTTCCTCCTATTGGTTCTAATTCTTCCTTACAGCATGACTAATGCAAAAATACATTTAATAGGAATGTATACGTAGAGCCTATATCAGATTGCACACTGTCTTGGAGAGGGAGGTTGGGAGGGAGGGGGAGAAAATTTAAAACTCAAAAGCTTATGGAAGCGATTGTTGAAAACTAAAAATAAATTAATTAATTTAAAAAATAAATGAACAGAAATCTATTTTCTCTCCCTCTCCACCATTGGTTGGGGGGAAGAAATTTCTCATAACAAATATTCTTAGTCAAATAAAACAAATTCTCTCAATAGTTGTATCCAAAATATTCATGTCTCATTCTGCACTTTAAATCTGACATATTGCTATTCTTTGTTTTCATTCTATTTTTTTTAAGGCAATTGTGGTTAAGTGACTTGCCCAGGGTCACACAGCTAGTAAGTGTCAAGTGTTTGGTCTGAGTCTGGATTTGACCTCAGGTCCTTCTGACTTCAGGGCTATGCTCTATCCACTGCACCACCTAGCTGCCCCCTTTGTTCTTCATTCTTGAAGAGGGCCATGCCATCAGGAAGGTGATGTCATGACTTGTAAGTGAATTGGATTTAAGTGAAGGAGGGCTATGCAAAGTCACCAGCCTTACTTTCTCTTCTAGAGCCATCTGGGTCTGCTGGCAAGATACAGATCAGGACAACTGGAGATGGCCCCAGATGAAGTGGCCTTTTTCAGCTAAGGTCTTTCCCAGGTCTCAATTTGACTGAGGCAACCCCCATTCAGTGATTAAGGCTGGGTAAGAAATGAGGCAAATAATGGCCTCTTTTACCTAGTTAAAAAAAAATCTATCTGGGAAAATCTGGCATATCTTTGCAATTGGTAGCATGTCTCATCATTGCATCAATGGTCACACCACCTCTCATTATTTTTTGAAGACATCAAATGATTAGAAGCAATTACAAATGGCATTATTAATCAAAAGGGTGATCAAGAAGACATTAGCAACTACGGACCTGTATGCCAACTTTTTCCTTTCAAATCTTTATGAATATGATGTACATATTTATGGAAAATACCCTTGATGAAAATATAGAACAGGAAGAAAACATAGAACAAGAAGGGTTTCAAAGGTGATTTTCTATTGCAGACCACATCTTTAATCACATAATTGACATAGGCAGGACATAGTAGAACCAGGATTCATAACCCATATCACCTGACTCCAAATCCAGGTTCCTTTCCATTATAGTTTGATCATGTCATTCCCCTGCTCATTTATATTCAGTGTCTCCTGATTACCTCCCCCCCCATATCTCCGTAGTCTCATTTCCAATATTTTCCATAATTTGGGTCTATCTTACATTTTTAACTTTCTTTTTTTCCATAGTAGTTCCCCTATACACTCTACTTTTCAGACAAATTGGGTCATTCACTCTTTCCAATTCTCATCTTGTCCCCAACTTTTGACATTCTCCTCTTTCAAGCCTAGAGGTTTCCTCCCACGTGTTATCTTCCCTTCCTTTCCCAGTTAGAAGCATTATCTTCTTTAAATCTCACATGCCTTTTTACTTGATTTCTTCTCATGTACATCATTATATTATAGTTATTTATGTACATGCCTTATCCCCCTGGTAGATCATAAGATCTATGCATGCCATTTTTTAATCTTTGTATTTCTAGTATCTACCACTATGCTTTGTGCATAATAAATGCTTATTGTTTAATTGATTTTTTCTCTCTATACCTATCACCATCACCCTGATCTAGTCCTTCATCATTTCACACCTAGATTAGTATCTGACTCTATTCCCTTTCTCCTCTAATCCATTTTGGATGCCACTGCCTGAATAGGTTTCTTAATACATAGATTTGATTTTATCATTGCCCTGCTCCCAAACCATTAATGGTGCCTTGGTTTCTATCCCGTCATATTTCAAATCCTCTATTTAGTTTTGAAGACCCTCCATAATATAGACCTATGTTGCCTATTTGACTTCATGTATGTCAGTTTCTCAATTTGCATACTCTGCTATGGTCAGGCCATTTTCCTTTCTGCTACATCCATGCTCATTTCCAAATCCTTGTCATCATTCATATTATCCTCTGGCTAGGAATGCCTTCTCTTCTTCCATTCATCAATAGAAGTCCTATCCAACCTTGAAGTCACAGAGTCTGTCATTCATTGTATAGCCTTCTTTTCTGACTGTTGAAACTTGAATGAATCCTTTTTTTTTTAAATCTGAACTCCTGTACTATATACTCTTTAGAGCCATGAACTATCACTTATAGATTGTCTTATATTCTTTACCAATTGTTTCTTCTGTCTGAGTCTTAATTTCCTCAACTAGATTGTAGTTTCCCTGAGGGCAGGAACTATAGGTTTTCTGTATGTCTTGTAGGACCCAATATAGCATTTGCCATTTGATTAAAATAGGCAAAATAAGTTTCCTCCCTGCTTCCTCATGCAAATAAGCCTGGAATGTATGCCCCTGTTGTTTCCTGGTCTTGTTCAGTGATGCCATGTTAATTAAAATTGTGTTTTAGTGAGTTCTTAAATTGTTCCTTCTGCTCTCCCTCCCTGCTCACAGTCATTCCACTGTAGTTCATAACATAGCAGCTGCAGGGGCATCTTGACTGTTGTTGACTGACTGAATGGCACAGGCTGGTACACAACCAGTCTTATTCAGTTCTCAGTGCTGTATTGACTTGACAAAATGGTTTGTAATCATTTACATGTCTTCTGCAATGTAGACATTGCTGCTAGATTGAAAGCCTTTATTTGATATACAAGATTTACTAAGAATGTACCATGTGTACATTCTTAGAGGCCTCATGAATAGTTTGTTATATGAATAATGGTAATTGACATTTCCATAAAGCTTTAAGATGTCCAAAGTGTTTTTCATATTATCTCATTTAATCTATAACGATTCTATGCTAATCAGTTATCAGTTCATAAGTGCTATTATTATCATCCCCATTTTAAAAGAGGAGGAAACTGAAACTCAAGAGTTCAATACTTTGTCCACTGGCACTCAATCAGTCTATGTCAGAAGTAGGATCTGAACCCAGGTATTTCCTGTCCAGTTCACCATACTGCCTTGTGTTTTAAAGGAAATAGAAGATCTGATTTATAACTTAATGGAGCAGAGAGGCCTGTGGGAAGGTGATGGTGTGTTAGGACTTAGAGGAGTTTGGTGCCTTTACAAATACCTCAGTAAAGCTTTAAAAATGCACCAGGAGGAAGAAGATAAAGAAAGCCAAAGAGAAGCAGGTATAAACCCCATTCAGTCCAACATGGCAAACAGTGTGCCAGGATCCCACAGAAGGTCAGAGTAGAGGTAAACAAGGATAGGTGTAGCGATAAGACTAGACTAATTCTCATCCAGCAGAATTATGAACATCCACTGCAGGAGACAAGCTTGGCATGACCTAGCAAACAGGTAGCCTGTGTGCAGGCCAGGATCTAGGTAGCTTGGTTCTGCGCCATAAAAACAAGGAAAGCCAGACAATTCCTGTACAACCCAAGGCCTAGTTTTACCCATCAAACTAGGAACCAAGGATACCTAGGCACACTATTCAGGCATAACAAAGCAGAGTTTGATTCAAACCCCCCAAAAAAACAAAAAAAAACTGAGACTGAAAACATGTATAAAAGGAAAGAAATCCACCTAAAACAATGAAGAAATGCTTTGGACTGAGAGAGGTCCAAAGGGTAAGAGTATAAATTCCAAAAATCCAAGTAGAGTTTCAGAGAAAAGAGTGTCCACACATGAAATAGAGAAGTACCTGGAAGAAATATCTTAATGGGGAGAGATGTGATACAAATATTGGGGTACAAATGAAACATAAAATGTGTACATTTGCCAGAGGTGGAAGGTAGCAATTAGATGGTAGAGGGTGGGCAGAGGAATATAAGTAAAGAAAAAGAGGGCTACACTAATCACTGTTATTCTCTGAATTATCCTGAGTGACACTTTCAGAAGTCTCTTAAATTGATCCAACCATTCTGAAAAGCAATTTGGAATTATGCCCAAAGGGCCATAAAACTGTGCATGCCCTTTGACCCAGCAATACCACTTCTACATCTGTATACCAAAGAAATCATAAAAATGGGAAAAGGACCCACATGAACAAGATGTGGTACATGAATATAATGGAATACTATTGTTCTGTAAGAAATGATTAGCAGGTGGACAAAAAAATCTGGAAAGACTTATATGAACTGATGCTGAATGAAGTGAGCAGAACCAGGAGAACGTTGTACACAGTAACGGCCACATTGTGTGATGACTAACTTTGATAGACTTAGCTCTTCTCAGTAATGCAAGCATCTAAGACATCTCCAAAAGATTGATGATGGAAAATACTATCCACATCCAGAAAAAGAACTATGGAGCCTGAATGCAAATCAAAGCACACTATTTGCTCTCTCTCTATCTGTCTCTCTTATTTCTCGTGGCTTCTCCCACCGGTTCTAGTGTACCAATGTTATAATCCCGACTGAACACTCATTCAACTGAATATCTCCCTTCTATCTTTATTATAACCAAGATTACTTTTACACTAAAAAGACCTTATTTACCTATGTCATTTATAGATTGTATAATATACAGAAATGCTGGGGCCTCATGAAATGAACTGTTTTGGTTGTAAAGACAAAGTCATCCAAAATGCAGCATACCTCCTTACCTATGCATTTAATTGTTAAAAAGAAATAGGGATACAATTGGAATGTATCTGTCATTACATCCAGGATATTCTAACAGGTAAATGTGTATTAAGGAAATAGACTGCTCTTGGTCATCCTTATCCATGGAGATGACCTTGGTTTCTACATAGTCCTCACAGGGTGAGAAGGTTTTGAACAAAAGTCTGGCAATGGACTGTCATTCGATGACCAGCCTCCACCAAGAACACAGAGGTTTGGTACTAGAAGATTGGCCAATTGGTGATAAATAAAATAGTATACAGATAGATACACATATGTTTTACATACAATAGCTCACAAAGACCATATACACTTAGCACAATGTCTTGTACAATAAAAGTTTAATAAATAATGATTGCTATGCTAAGATTTTGAGGGATTGTGATCTATATCAGCAGAATGAGTACCCACATTGTTGAAATCAGAGATCTTTAGAAGCAAAAAGAATTCTCATGGTAACATGGATTTGAGTTAGAAGGGACATTACAGATCATCTAGCCCAAGCCCCTCATTTTACTGATGAAGAACTAGAAGCCCAGAGAAATAGTCACTTATGGTTAGTCACATGGGTAGTAAGTGGCAGAGCTAATACTGGAACTAAATCCTCTGACTTCACATTCAGTACGCTCTCACTGTTCTGCATTGACCACATAGAAAGAGACAGTGTATAGAATTACACTGAGTGGTAAGGGAAACATGCCTGGTATTATAATTTTATGAATTTGGGACAGTTGACTGTAATTTGAAACCATGTTTCTCATCATCACTATGGACTACCCTAAATGCAGAACTTTTATCATTCTTAATTTTAATGACTTTTTCTGGATATTGCAAATATCCAAGCAAATATGCTAGTTTTTATTGCTTCCTATATATAATTTTCTGTTTTTCCTTGATGCCCCCACAATAGATGTTCATGCCCTTATTTATATTTCTAAATTAGTGGTCTGTGTTGGAGGAAGAGGATATCAAAATAAAAGAGGAGATGAATAAGCAAGCAAAAATGAATCTGGAGATGGATTTCAGAAGGATGTTTGCTGACAAAATTGTGCTGTGTTTTTTTTTTCCCTTTCCTAGTTCTTCATCTGTAGATAACAACGGCATATGTTTGTTTTTATGGTCTTTACTTTGTCTTTTATAGGATCAGACAAGCAATTTGAATTCTGAAAAGAAAGCTCAACTTTTTGCATTTCAGGGGTGATATTAGAACTTCATGGTTGTTTGCACAGTTCCACTTAAAGATCACAATCCTGAACACATCGATGAATAAAAATGTCTTCCCCATACCTAGAGCAGTCAAGGTAAACCTTGAAATACTGAACTGTAAAGTATTCAAGTGAAGAACAGCCAAAATATTGGCCTTTAAGTATAAATATCCAAGTATAAACATGCCTTTATTACTTAAAGTAGGAGACCCAGGTTCAAATTTCATCTCATATTTATTAGCTAAGGTGATCACAGAAAAACCATTTAATTTCTCTTAGCCTCAGTATCTTTATCTGAAAAATAGAGATAATAATCCTGCACTTATATGTGTCAGTTAGGCCATCCTCTCATTCAGGTATATGCATTTCAGGTATCAACACTGAGATCAATGAAATGCAGCCTTGCTCACTAATACCAGGCCAAATACTTGGTATCTCTATGTTACTTTGTGATATTAAGAGAATCAGATGGTTATTAGATGAAGGATGCATAAACATATAAAAATGTGCTACTTCTGTCATACAGTCACCCCAAGTATATTGGGGTTCCCAAACTCTGGGATGGATTTCACTAAAGTCTGGATTTCATTTTTCAACTGGGAGAGGACCAGGCACCATTTGCGGCTGTGGCCCAAGGAGGTTGCTTTAGGGCTGAATGTGGGTTTGGGCTTTTATTTATTTACTTTTAAACAATAAACAATATGAATCATCCCAAATACTTCAACTACCTCACAGCAGCAAAGAATGACTCAAAGGTAATTAAGTACTGTAGCTTGACCAATCCAAGGTAAACATTAAGGCTTGACTTCTGGGCACTGGAGAGCTAGGCATTATAACACCTAGGTTGTATAAACACAAGAAGAAACAAAACCAGGGGACACAACATAGGAAAGGCACAGAAATAATTCAAAGCAGTCAAGCAAAAGCAACCTATATACAGATATATAATACATATACAATTAATATAATGTAATATAATATAACATTATAACACACACACACACACACGCACACATATAATATACACAAGGCTTCCAGAGACTCTTTTAGTTCCATTGGGGTACTTTCTCTCTTGACTGCTGTAATGGAAGCACTTGGTAAATCTTTTATTCCTCTCTAGGCTACACTTGTGACTTTTCCCCAGACTTTGTCCACACTGCCCCACAAACCCCTCTACCTTGAAAACTCACTCCAACTCTGGACTTCACACAATGGAAATACTTTTCACACTTGTGGATCTTCCCTCTGATTGGCTGGTTTGTCCCAGCACCTCCACATTAAAGAGGACAGCCAGTCCACCCTTACCTTCATTCCTCTCCAGGCTACACTGCTGACTCTTCCTTTGCCCCTGTTTTCCCTACAACTTCCCTTTGGGTAGTTTCGCCTCCCTTATCCCTCCCTCTCCTTTCCAGCATCCTTTTACTCGTTATCTTCTCCCATTAGAATGTGAGAACTATCTTTCTGCTCGTATTTATATTCCTACACATCCAGCACATAATAAGCACTTAATCTATGTTTGTTGAGATGACTTGTCTTTAAAACTACAGAAATATGAGTCATTATGTTGAGTAATATTATACGTAGAAATATTTTAAAATATTCACATAAAAATGAAAAAGAGGTCCTATCTCAAAATTTTAGATCTAGTGATTGGCCTTGATACTAGGCATTTCAGGCATTAATGCCTAATTCTCTGACTTTCTTTATGAGTAAGTCGACCTGGTGGTTAAGTGCTTTAACTAACCATATAGGGCACTCAGAGAAATTCTGGTCATCAGAATGCTGGCTACCTCTAATTATAATTCTACCTCTTCTGTGAGTAGCGGCACCAGACTCAATGGTCCAGGAATGTAGTTTATGTGTTCTTTTACAATCATTTGAGTCATGTCTGACTCTTCATGACCCCATTTGAGGTTTTCTTGACAAAGATACTGGAGTGGTTTCTTCTCTAGCTCATTTCACAGATGAAGAAACTGAGGTAAACAGAGTTAAGTGACTTGCCCAGGGTCACACAGCTAGTATGTGTCTGAGGCCTGATTTGAATTCAGGAAGATGAGTCTTCCTGACTCCAGGCCAGGCACTATATCTACTGTGAAGATGAATTATAATGATACCCAGAAATAGCAGGAAATCTCTACCCTTTTTTTCCTTTTTGCTGTCTTTCAGAGTCACAAAAACATGGATTAACTCTCTATGATCCTTCACTTATAACCATTGAAGCAAAAGGAACATCATTCAAATATATTAAAACAAGTACAATATATACTGAGCACCAATGAGGCAGCCCAGAGTCTCCAGGGCTTAGTATAGTGTCTGTTACATAGTAGGCATTTAATAAATATTGATTGGTTGATTGACTGATTTTAGTTTATAGTAAGCCCAACACACAGAAGTTTAAGCCAGGCACAATGTGTGGATACTTAGATTCAATTTCCTCCTCAGCTGATCCTGTGGGATATAGCAGTCATCCTGAAGTTTATTGCCTTCAAGTTTTCTAGAGCAACCCTGTCTAGTCAGTAGAGAAAGACCAAGAGGTACTGATTCTTCCACCAACCACTCCCATATTTAGATACTCTGCATTGGCCATGCCTTCAGACTCTCTTGCCTCACCACTTGACTAATGAATCTGCTCTGAACCAGCCTGGTGAGGACATAGCCTCCCTATACCCCACGATTTTGTCATCACAGAAAAGTAGCTACCAGGTAAGAAGTAGACTTCTTCTATCTCAGTGCCTTCCTTGTCTCTCATTTTTCTTCTGTTTTTGAAAAATAAAAGTGCCCTCTTGCCATCTCCTAGACTACTTCTGGCACAAGCCACCACTGCCCTGGCTCTTTGTCTTAATCATTCAGTAAATATTTATTAAGTTTCTATTATGTCCCAGGTACTATGTAAGATCCTAGGGATATAAAAGCAGAGTAAAATGGGTCATGACATCAAGGAGATTATAGTCTAGCCAGGAGAAATAACACATATATAGGTATAAACAGAATATGTATGGTGGTTTTGGGGACATACACTAGCAACTGTTGGAATCACAACAGCGATCGTATAGAAGATGGTACTTAACCTAAGCCTTGAAGGAAATTAGGGATTCTCAGAGATGGAAGTGAACATGGGTCAACCACCAGTTTAAAGGCACAGAGATAGGCAATGGAATATCATATAAGAGCAATAGTAAAAGTGACATTTTGGCCAGACTGTCTTGAATGAAGTGGAATAATATATACTGAAGCTACAAAGGAAAGTTGGAGTAAAGTTGTGAAGGATTTTAAGGCCCAAATAGAGGAGTTTATATTTTAGATATGATCAAGAGAGACACACAGGGAAACTAGCTTATGCTTTAAGTCACAGAAGACATACTTCTGACTATTTAAAGGAAAATATCACTGAATTAAAAAAAACTAGCTAGTAAGACAAGAATTATAGGTATTTTCAATGTGTCTCTTCAATGAATAATAAAGGTAAATGAAAGAAATTAATTCTCTGTACAGTATACCAGAAAAAACAAATATGATAGACCTTTAATGATTTTTTTAATGAGAATGTTAAGGAGTGTATGTATTTTTCAGCATCCTATGATACTTTTATAATAATTGCTTATGTGGTAAGGCACAAAAACTGAAATAAATGTAGAAAATAAAAAGATTAAATGCATAATTTATAGACTATAATGCAATTAAATTGCAAACAGTAAGAGAAATATGAATGAAACACTCGGACTTAAGCAGACACTAAGTAACTAGTACGTCAAAGAACAAGTCATAGAAAAAAATGTATTAGATAATATTAGTAGTATTAAATAATTGTATTAGATAAAATTATAACTGAAATAATATATTCAAATTTGGAACATGCTGCTGTTTTTATTTTATAGAAATTGACAATCTCTGAACACATAAAAATATAAAGAAAAAAGCAATGAATGAATTGAACATGAAACTACAAAAACTTAGAAAATCAATAAATTAATAATCTCCAGATAAAAATATACAATTTTAAGATAAAAGAAGAGATAAAAAAACAAAAAGAGCATTAAGCTGATAAATAGCACATAGAACTATTTTTAAAAAACTGAGGAAATTTTTAGCTAACTTCAGTTTTTGAAGAGAGTTTAAAACCAAATTTTAAAACTGGAAGTAACTTACAATAAATGATAGGAAAATAATAAAATTATCACAAATGATTATGCATAATCACATAACCATAAATTGAAAAAAACAGAACTGGCATGAGTTACAAAATACATATAAAAACATAAAATACCTTCCTGAACAAAATAGGAAATAGAGAATCTAA
This sequence comes from Vombatus ursinus, assembly GCF_900497805.2. Classification (NCBI taxonomy): domain Eukaryota; kingdom Metazoa; phylum Chordata; class Mammalia; order Diprotodontia; family Vombatidae; genus Vombatus; species Vombatus ursinus. The sequence continues at coordinate 3,048,961 of NW_020954557.1, forward strand.
GCAAGTCAATTTCAGAGAGAACTTGAACAAGATGTAAATGAATTCTTGAAAACAAATAAACTCTGATCAAAATGTATTTGCAAATTGATTCTATCAAACACCTAAAGAACAAATAACTCCTATGCAGTATAAAATGATTTTTAAAATACCAAAAAGAGATAGTGTAACAAGTTTTTTAAACAAATGTAGCCCTGATAGTCAAAACTGAGCCAGGTAATGAGAAAGAAAAAGTATAGACTAATATCTCTAATGCATATTGAAGTAAGCACATTAAATAAAATAATAACAAAGAGGCTCTGTCTGTCTCTCTCTAGAAATTATTTATTGTAATCAAGAACATGATGATGGTTTAACACTAGGAACACTATAAACATAGTAATAATAAATATTATGATAAATTATGATAAAAAAGAACACCATATGATTATATCAAGTACAGAAAATGTCTGAATAAAATACAGCTTATTTATTTTGAATATGCTAAAAAAAATCACGGGAATAAAAACAACCTTTCCCTAACAAAATTTTTTAAAAGACCAAGAGCAAGTATTACTTGTAAGGGAGAAACATTGGAAGCTTTAAAAATGAGATTGGAATGAAATAAGAATTATTATTTGAAATAGTATTAGAAACACTAGGTATAGTAATAACACAGGAACAATAAATTGAGGAGATGTGCATAGGTAAAGAGGAGATGAAAGTATATTTGTGGAGGATAAGCTACAGTTTACTAAGAGAACACTAGTGAATCAACAAAAAAGTAATTAAGATAGCTTCAGAAAAGGAGTAGGGTACAAATATCACTTTATATTTCTATATACTTTTGATAGAACTGAAGAAGAAGATATAGGAAGAAATGCAACTTAGATAATTTAAATGCATTAAATGACTGAGAATGTATGTGTATGTGTCAATTCACATGCAGGACTTAAATACAACTATAGAACAATTTTTTAACAGAAATAAAAAAAACTTAAATAATTGGAAACATTATTAATTGTTGTGGCTGAATGTCACCAATATAATAAAAATGACAACACTACCCAAATTACTCAATTACCAAAGGGATACTTTAAAGAATTAAACAAAATAATAAAACTCATTCAGCAGAATAAAAGGTCAAGAATACAATGGATATGAGGAAAAAATATTAAAGAGGGGGACTTGCTACTAGCACATCTCAATTTGTACTTGAAAGCTATTTGGTACTGAATAAAAATTTGATAAGTAGATCAGTACAATAGATGTGATAAGGAAATCCTAGAAATAAATTCAGAAAACAATGTATTATTCAATACTTCCAAGAACACCGACTATCCCAAGAACTGCTGGGAAAAATGGAAAGCTACCTGGCAAAACAAAGTAGGTTTAGATCAGCACCTTACATTGAATAATATCACAATTTTTAAAAATTATATTTTAACAAAAAGGAAATGATAGATTAGTGATGGCATCATTCTTGAATCAATCTGGGTCAGGAAGGACACTCACTCATTACAGCAAAGATAAAAATTAGTACAAAGATAAAACAGAAAAATATGATAACATAACAATTAAAACAGCTCTCCCTGACACATTCAAACAAAATATTTTGATGAAAAAATGGGCTATAGAGCAAATCATAATGTTTATATAATTTTTAAGGTTTGCCTAGCACTTTACATTTTATCATTTGATCCTCATAACAATCCTCTGAGGTAGACATTATTATCTCCATTTTAAAGATGAAAAAACTAATATTGAAAGATGTTAAGGTCAAGCTCAGGTTCATACAGCTGATAAAAATTTTAATTCAGGACTCCTTGAGTCTAAGTTCAGTGCTCTGCTCACTATCTTATTTGTCTCACAAAATACTTTCGTAGAGGATCTTGATGTAAATCATTTGTCATAGCAAGATCAAAAGGGTATAAAAAGTTCCTATTTGAAACACCAGTTTAGAAAAAAAAATTGGAAATTTTTATAGAGAAAGATGATGAAAGATTGTGAGCAGTATCTCCTTATAAGTAAGAGATAAGCAGACAGGGGTAAAACCAGTTTTAAGGACCCTTAGTGAGAGACCCAACTAAGCAAAATCATCTCAAAGTTATTTAAGGATGAAAACGTAAAAAGTACAACCAAAAGGGAAAAATGAAAAACATCTTAAAAGATTTGTATAATTTATAATTTTATATGTTTTTTCACCTTCAAAGATAGCAGAATCACTACATTTAGACTTTCATGTTACCTGTTTATACTCATAGAGGAAGCAAAAATGGTGCTAACGAGAACCAAGATGGGTCAAGCAGCTGAATTAGACCAAGGGTACGAAATGGAGTTTGGTGCTTAAAGGCACTGAGAGATTTATTACCAAATTATCTGAAGGAGGAAAAGATATCGAAAGCATGGAAAACATCATGGATCTTAGAAATACTGAAAAAAGGTGACTGAGAGCATGAATTATTATTAACACATATATACTTTCCCATCTATATATATTTTTACATGAATAATCTACTTATGTATCTAGGGCATCCTCCATTACATAGGTGTATATTTTCGTAGGTGATATTTTACAGCAGACTGTGATTGCCATCACACAATTGTTTGAAAAATGTGTATACAAAGTCCCACTGCTTGTTTGTGATTATAAGACAAATTATTTGACTTAGTAAAGCAAATGCAGCCTTGAAAAACTGTCCAGGTTATGTCCCATTGATAAATCAAAGAATTATTCAAGATTACTTAACTATATACAACATAGCTTAAAAAAAATCCAAACAACTATCTGGTCTGTAATATCAGTTGAGGTATAAAACAGGGGTGTGTGATTATCATAGCTGTCTGATAGGAAACAATATAAATATACCTAATGTCATTCAGAGGACAATGGAGAAGTGTATAGTGGGTGTGTGCAGGTTGTAACATATGACAACTAAGGAACCACAAAGAACTAGAGGAAAGAATGCCATGTAAGAAATGTATGATCAAGGGGCAGCGAGGTGGCACAGTAGATAGAGCACTGGCCCTGGATTCAGTAGGACCTGAGTTCAAATCCGGCCTCAGACACATAATACTTGCTAGCTGTGTGACCCTGGGCAAGTCACTTAACCCCATTGCCTAGCAAAAAAAAAAAAAAAATGAAATGTATGATCAAAAAGGAAGATGGGCTGGCCACAGGGTGAGAATGAAGAATGCTTGTCCCTGGGCTCCATTGGAGTCCCTTGATATCAGGGAATTTTGAGGAAAGCTCCCAGCACTATAGGAAACTCAAAAGAGAGTACGGAAAGAGTTGCCCACAATTACTATGCATGGATTGGAGGCCACCTGCACATTAATGGGAACATTCACATAAGAGATATCACAGGTGATTTGAATATGTTCAGGGCAAGAGAAGGATCCGTGAAGTGCTAGGGCAACTGTTGGATTTATTGGATGGAACAGTGATGAAGGATGACTATGGGAGTCTACACTATACAACTCTTACTTTCCTTCTGGGGCATTCAGGGGTACAGTGGATAGAGCACTGGATCTGGAGTCAGGAAGACTTGAGTTCAAATACAGCCTCAGATGTGTAATAATTGTGTGACCCTGAGCAAGTCACTTACCCTTTGTTTATATTGGTTTCCTCATCTGTAAAATGGGGATAGTAATAGCACCTACCTCCCAGGGTTGTTGAGAGGATCAAATAAAATAATAATTGTAAAGCATTTAGCACAATACCTGGTACATAGTAAGTGCTATATAAATGCTAGCTATTATTATTAGTATTATTATTGGTGATTATTATTATCTTCCTTCAAAGGAGAGTGATCTTTTGACTCAGAACAAAAACAGTTATTAGAGAGTTGAAACCAAAGATAAATGAGTAGACAGAAAGAGAAATCTAGATAGCACCAATAATTTCCAATCACAGGATTATAAGGCACTGCTAGGCCTGGAAGAGGTGATTACTGATCTTTGCAAGTGATCTTTGCAAGATCCCAGAGAACAAGACAGTAGGTATAGGATTGAGGAAGAGAAAATGTCTCAGTTTTCAAATGAGAAAAGAGGGTGGAATCTGTGAAGGATATAGTTCAGTGAACACGACATGGATTCCTAGAAAACTGTAGAGCACTTTATTAAAGAAGTGGCCTGTGAAAATTTAAGAAGGAGGGCAGTGATCATTGAAAGCCAGAAAGCCTTCATCAAGAACACATTAATCCAGATAAACTTCATTTCCTTTTTTTTTGGAGAGAGTGAAAGTAAGGGGATTTTGTAGATTCAATTTAACTGAAATATTTGACTGTCATCTACACTATCCTTTTAGACAAGTCTGAGAAAGGTAGGTTGAGATAATAGGACCATTAGGTGGCTTCACACCTGATTATATGACGGTATTTCCAAAGAATAATTGTTAATGGGCTGATATCAATTCAGGATAGGATCTCTAGTCGAGTGCCTCAAGGCTCTACCATTGGTCCTGTTCTCACAAACACTTTTATTAGTGATTTAGGTGAGGGCAGAGAAGGCATGCTGGTTAAATTTACAATTCCTTTGAAGCCTGAGGGAAATAGATAATCATTTACATTACAAAATCAGGCTCCAAAAAGACTTCCACGTACTAGAAAAATGAGTGGAACCTAACAAAATAGAGAAAATAATAACAACAATAATAATAGTTAATTTTTATATAGTGCTTACTATGTGCCAGGACCTGTGCTAAATCCTTTATAATTATTATTTCATTTGATCCTCATAACAACCCTGGGAGGCAGGTGCTATTTTCTCCATTTTATAGATGAGGAAACTGAGGCAAAAAGAGGTTGAGTGATCTGTCCACTGTCACGCATTAGTATGTGTCTGATGCCTGAATCAAATTCAAGTCTTCCAGACTACAGGCCTACTATTCTATCCACTACATCCCTTTACTGCTTCTAACTATAGTTTTGTACTTGGATTCACAAAATCTGGTTCATGGACAACAGATGATGAAGGTGTAGCTAGACAAAAGTTTTCATGAACATGATCTGGGGATTTTACTGGAAGCCAGCTCAATAAATCAATAGCCTTATTCTCAACATGGCAGCTTAACAGTCAATATGCCACCCAAAAAAGCTAATACTATCCCAGGATTCATTGTTGTTGTTGTTCGGTCATTTCAGTCACATCCAGCTCTTTGTGTCTGACTCCATTTGGGGTTTTCGTGACAAAGATACTGGAATGGTTTGCCATTTCCTTCTCCAATTTATTTTTTAAATGAGGAAACTGAGGCAAACAGGGTTAAGTGACTTGCCCAGGGTCACATAGCTATTAAGTGTCTGAGAACAAATTTAAATTCAGGAAGATGAGTCTTCTTGGCTCCAGGTCCTGTTTTCTACTGCTTCACCTAGCCGTCCCAAGAATTTATTAGGAAAGACATATTATCCAGATCAAGGAAGCTTCTCGTTCTGCCATATTTCTCCTGATCAAACTAGATCTAAGAGGACTGGGTTCTGGGTTCCTTATTTTACGAAGAGCATTGATACACTGAAGTACATCTAGAAGAGGTCAGCCAGAAGTATGAAAGGGCTGGGGACAGTGTCATAAGAGGATCAGATGAAAAAATTGGACATGTTGGACCTAGAGAAAGAAAACAAGCAAATGATAGCTGTCTTCATGTATTTAGGAGAAGGATTACACTTATTTGGGCCCTAGAGGGCAAAAGGAAGCTCAATGGGTAGACTCTGCAAAGAGATACATTTAAGGTTGGTCTAAAGAAAGACTTCCTAATAGAGCTGTCCAAAAGGGTTAAATGGAATATGTTATTGTTTTTTTTTTCAGTTATGTCCAACTCTTCATGACCCCATTTGGGGTTTTCTTGGCAAAGATACTGGAGTGGTTTGCTATTTTTTTCTCCTACTCATTTTACAAATGAGGAAACTGAGGCAAACAGGGTTAAATGACTTGCCCAAGGTCACACAGATAGTGAGTGTCTGAGGCCAGATTTGAACTCAGGGGGATGAGTTTTCCTGACTTCAGGCCTGGCACTCTATCCACTGCGCCACCTAGCGGCCCTAAATGGAATATGTTCAGCCACATAGAGTGGTTGATTCCCTTCTTTTGAAGTCATCAAACAAAAATTGGATGGACACTTGGGGAAGGTGGTGGTGAGTCATTACAGATAAGATTCTTGTTTAGGTATAAAGTTAATTAGACAGTCTCTGAGCTCTCTGCTAACTCTGAGGTTCCATCATCAATGGCCTTCTGCTCTGGACTAATACAAGTGCAAGTCTCTGTTTTCACATCCAAATGAACATGTCACAATTGCAGCTCATGCCTGCATCAGAGCTCTGCAGGAAGAAGCAGACCAGTGATAATGGATGAAGAGAGCGTTTGCTTAGCAGCAAAACTGTTCTGGTATAAAAAGATGGTTCAGAAAGATATACTGTGGTATCCAGGCTGTTCAGTCAGAACCAGCAGGAATTTGCAAGTAAAGAGGGATAATGTAGCATCTCTTTCTTTATTAAAGTACTCTTGTCTACGAGAGAGGTTTATGATATGTAGTTTTAGTGCTTTGCGATCTAAGAGAGGAAGCAGGAAAATGGGACAGTTGGCACAGAGAATAACCTTGAAGAAAGCCAAAAGTGAGTAAGTAGACAGGAAACACATCACCTCTCTGCAAGATTTTCTGTCATACTATTAAACAGAATGAATAAAGTTAACAGAAAATAATTGGGAGAATCTCCAAGTCAGCTAAATCACATACCACCATGGAATTCTAAAGTCTGAAAGTTTCTTCACAAAATCCTGTTGTTGAGTCATTTCAGTTCTGTCCCACTTTTTATGACCCCATTTAGGGTTTTCTTGGCAAAGATACTGGAGTCATTTGCCATTTCCTTCTCCAACTCAGTTTACAGATGAAAAAAACCAAGGTTAAAAAAGGTTAAGTGAATTGTCCAGGGACAGACAGCTAGTAAATGTCTGAAGCTGCATTTGAACTTACCAAGAAGAGTCATCCTGACTCCAGGCCTGGCACTCTAATCCACTGCATCACCTACCCTGCTGCCTTACTGTAGTGAGCAGGTAACCCTGGTTCTCAAAGTTTGCACTAGTATCGCACAAGGCCTAGCAGGTTCTGTCATACTAGAAAGTCTTATAAGAGGATCTTGGCAACAGATAGTCTATTTTGAGGTAGCTAGGTGGTTCAGAGGCTAGAGCCCTGGGACTAGCATCAGGAAAACATGAGTTCTATTCCTGCCTTAGGCACTAACTATGTGATGCTGAACAAGTCACTTAACCTCTATTTGTCTTAGTTATTTTCAATGTAAAATGGGAATAGTAACAGCAACTACCTTGCAGGGTTGTTGTAAGGATCAAATGAGATAATACTTGTAAAAAAAAATGCTTGGCACCTAGTAGGTGCTATATAAATGCTTATTTCCTTTCTCTTTCCTTTCTGTTTTCTGAGGATCAACCTAACTAAGTATGGACAAACTGATCATTAGTAGGGCAGCCATTTAGTGATGAAAATCACCAAAAAAATCACCATTAGTCATGGAAATCCATAAAACAGTGCAACATATGAAATGGGCCTCCATCTTATTCAGTGTCCTTTGGCATCAATAGTACCAGTGGGAGAAAGATGGAAAATGGGGTAGAGGATGCTAATAGTCACAATCTTTAAAAACCATTTAGAAACATTAACTTAGCCAGAGTTACTCTGAATGTGAGATCCTTCTCCAATGACCAATGAGGATACATGTGCTACAGTAACTGAATCATATCAATCTTGACATTTTCACTTATAAATGAATAGGAAGAAAAAAATGAAGGTGCAACTGAATAGAAGAAAGGTCCAAAGTTTCCCCTTAGAGAGGAAAACACAGGAGCTGGCAGAGTTGGTTTTATTGTTCATCCAAAGGTAACAAGAAAAATCATTTCATGGGATATTTTGTCATCTCTCATGGCAGAGCTCAGGATGAGTATTAAAAAAAATGCCACGAAGATAGTCACAGCCAAAAGCAATACAGGGGAAGAGGAATAGAGAAATTCTACATAAATTTGGTAATTTATCAAATAAAACAAACTTTGGTATTTAATGATTTAAATGCAAAGGAGGGCATTGCAGGGATGGGGAGCAAACACAAATCAGAAGTGAAGAAATAAGAAAGGTGAGAAGGTTTATAGGATACACAGAAGCTGCCTACGCACAGTGGATAGAGCACTAGGCTTGGAGTCAGGAAGATCTGAGTGTAAGTCCAGCTTCAGATACTTCCTAGCTGGGTGACCCTCAGCAAGTCACTTAACCTCTGATTGCCTCAGTTTCTTCAACTGTAAAATGGCGATAATGATTGTACCAAACCCTCAGGGTTGTTGTGAAGATCAAATGAGATAATATTTGTAAAGTGCTTAACATAATGCCTGGAACATAGTAAGGACTATGTAAAGGTTATTCATTATTATTACTAACATATGCTACTCTTGTTCTCCTTTGCAGTTCATTTTCATGTCACTGTGCATTCACAACTACCATATGCCTCTCCAGTGCCCTTTGTGTGATGTCCTTTTGCAATTCTTCACAGGCTGTCTCACAAGCATACAACAAAAGTAGAATGGATATCGGCGATGAAAACATGGGCCTTTGTTTTTGAAAGAAGTCTTTAAAGGGCTTTGCAGTTTTCTAAAAGCAATTTAGCGCACTCACCTACCTAAATCTGCACCCAACTTATCCATTTATACTTACATCATCTTCTCTTCTCTCTCTCACTTTCTCTCTGTCTCTCTCTCTCTCTCTCTGTCTCTCTCTCTCTCTGTCTGGTTCTGTCTGTCTCTCTGTCTCTGTCTGTCTCCTTGTCTCTCTCTCTCTGTCTCTGTCTCTCTGTCTGTCTGTCTGTCTCTCTCTCTTTCTACTCTCTGTTCTCTCTTCTCCCCTCTCTTCTTCCTGTCCTCCTTCCCCCGTCTCCCTTCTCTCCTCCTGTCATGTGTGTATGTGTGTGTGTATATATACACACAAAAAACCCTATAAATTGCATACTAACTACATATCATGAGTAGCTAGCTGGTCTAGCAGATAGAGCACCAGACTTGGAGTCGAGAAGACCAGAGTCAAATCTGTCCTCCAACACTCACTAGCTGTGTGATCCTGGTCAAATCACTTACCCCTGTCTGCTTCAGTTTCCTCATCTATAAAATGAGCTGGAGAAGGTGATGGTAAAGCACTCTAGTACCTTTGCCAGTCAGACATGACTGAAGTGACTAACAACATCAACAAAAACTGCACGTCATAATCAGGGCAACAGGCAACTCTTCATACATACATAACACATATATGCTCGTACACACACACACACACACACACACACACACACACACACACAAACCATGTTAGACCTAAAATTAAACAGAAAGAGGCGAGATGGACAGGTTATCTTTGGGAAATCAAAAAAAAAATTCTTTAATGAATCTTCCTCCTAGAAACAAAAGCTCATCATTTTATTGCTCTGCAGAATTAAGAATGAGTATCATCTAAAAGGCAATGGAAAGGTGCATGGTGAGTGTGAACAGGTGTAACAAATCACAAATAAAGAGCCAAGAAGAAGAAAAGGGAAGGATGTCTGGATCATAGAACAATGGAGCTAACTTTACAAGGGACTTCAAAGGTTATCTAGTTCAGTCCCCTCATTTTATAAAAGAAAAAAACTGAGGGCCACAGAGTTTAAATAACTTATCCAAAGTAAAAAGATAATAAATGGTAGGGTTTAGATTTGTTTTTTGTTTGTTTTCCTGTAACAAATATGCATGGTAAAATAAAACAAATTCCCACATTGGTCATGTCCAAAAAAAAGGACACCTCACTGGCACTCTGGAATCATAGTTGGTCATTATATCAATTAAGATTCCTAAGTTTTTCAAAGTTTTTCTTTATATTGTTATTGCTATTGTATACATTATTCTTCTGTTTCTGCACACTACATTCTATATCTGATCATATATCTTCTCTGATTTCTTTGAAAACACCTCTTTTATAACTTCTATGAAATAATAGCATTCCATTCCATTTGTATATGATAATCTGCTCCACTGTAGATGGAGACTCCTTTAGTTTTCAAACCTTTGCCAATATAAAAAGAGTTGCTATAAATATTTCTTACCTATGAAACCTTTTCCTCTTTAAAAGTTTTTTAAATCACTTTATTAAAAAGTTTACATAGTTTAGTGACTTGGGGTCATAAATTCTACATAGCTTTCCAGAATGACTGGACTTCTTCACATTTCCACCAACAACGTATCCACGATCTTATTTTCCCACAGCTCCTCCAATATTAGTCATTTTTCATTTTTGTCATCTTTGCCAATCTGATTTGTGTGAGGTGGAACTTCAGGGTTGTTTTCATTTAATTTCTCTAACTATTAGTAATTTGGAGCATTTAAAAAATTTAATTGTTGATGGCTTAGATTTCTTTATTTAAAAACTGCCTGGACATTCATATCTTTAGACAATTCATCAGTGAAGGAATAGGCCTTATTCTTATGCTGTTGAATACATTTCTTATATATCTTGGTTATGATATCACCAAAACTCTCTCTTTTTAACTTCATTGTGTTTTTGTCCAAAAATTTTTAAATTCTGTGTGACAGAAATTGTCATTGTTCATTGTATTTTCTGTGATTCTCTATCCTTTATTTGGTCATGAACTTTTGTTATTCATTGATCTAAAAGATAATTTAAAAGGTAATTTCTTCCTTGTTTCTCTAATTTGTTTATGATAAGACTTTTTATATATGAGTCATGTATCCATTTGGAGCTTATCTTGGGATATCTTTCTTATAAGATGTCAGTTTATACCTAATTTCTGTTGAAATACTTTCCAATTTTCCCAGTAATTTTTGTTGAATTTTGAAGGCTTATCCCAGTAACCGGGGTCAGGTTTGGATTTTAATTCCATGTCCTTTGACTCCAGGGCCAGTGGTCTTTCTACTAAACTATGCTACATCCCATGCCACTGAATAAATGTTTGACGAAAAATAGATGGCCCATCAACACAGTTAGAGTGAAGTATGATCAGTGAATACAAAGGCCTTCCATATATTAGTTCAATGAACCCTTTGAGGTCTACAGGAAGGAGTTTCACTCCCTTATATAGGTTCCTTTGAGGAACCTACCAGAACCTTTAAGATTCCTAATACTTTTTTCCTATTTCTAATAGCTCTAGCATACTGGGTTCATGGAATCAAAAGATAAACCTATCAGTCATTGGGCTTGGAAGTGGCAAAAGCATTAAGATCTACCTAGATCAGGGATAAATTCATACCTTTGTCTCAGCTATTGGGACAATTAATAAATAAGCAACTATTTATTAAGAATATGCCAATGGGCAGCTAGGTGGCACAGTGGAAAGGGTGCTTGCCCTGGAGTCAGGAGGACTTGAGTTCAAATCTGACCTCAGACACTTACTAGATGTGTGACCCTGAGCAAGCCACTTAATTCTGACTGCCTCAAAAAATAAAAATAATAAAAAAAAACAAACAAAAAATGTGTCAGCTCCTGTACTAATTGTTAGGTGTACAAAGAAAAAAAAAAGGGAACAATCCCTACACTTGTGGAACTTTCATTCTATCAGGAGAAGTCACATGTACCCATAAAATATATATGCAGAATAAATCAAGTATAAATGCAAAGTAGTTAAATAAAGCACCAATATAAGATAAAGAAGAATGGAAATTGACTTCTAAAACTGGAAGTTCTAGGTTTTCATTCTTCCTCTATCTTATATTGTGACTAGATAAATCATTTAACCTGAAATCACTTAAGCCCCCCCCAGGCAACTCTGATAAATTGCAAAAGTACTGGTCTTTATTGTTAGAACAAGCTCCTTAGTAAGAAGTCCTTATACCAAAGTAATCATAGGTTCAATTTTTTAAAAAAGCACATATCTCTATATAATAATATATTTATATATTTCTACTGATGCAGATCTACACAGATATCCATTTATCAGCTATCTATCTATGTAATCACTCTATTACTCCATCTGTCTGTGATCACTGTCTCTTCCACAGAAGAAGTCACTGAAATCACTGGGCCCAGTCCAGTCCCTGTCATAGAGATCAATCTACACTCACACACAGAAACATATGCTCCCCTATTCCAATGCCATCCTTTTTATCTCCTGAGATCAAACTACTAATTTAACCTTATACGTGTATGGTAAAGTTATTATTATTATACTTAGCACAGAACTGTACTTTTAGTAACTGTTTGTAAAACAGGCCTCTAAGCAATTGGAACCAACAAATTTGCTCCCCCAGTGCTCTAAATCTAAATCATTTCATCAAAAAGCAAAGAAAGATTTCTTTTAACAAGATAAATAAAACAAACATAGGGAATTGTAGGTTTTTATCTTGCTGAGGGTGGGCAGAAGGAGGGGAATGACTTGCTCTTGTATTGCTCAGCAAAAGACAAAGCATCTCTTAAAACCAGTGGTAAAATTACATAAACACACACAGATACACACACAAAGACAGCATCATTATTGAATTATAAGTTAGGATAATTCAAGTACCTTTTTAAACATATATCTCTGATTTTGCTTTTCTGAGTAATATAGATAGGGAGAGGCCACTGATAACTTTTCCCTTAATTAGTAGTAGTAGTAGTAGTAGTAGTAGTAGTAGTAGTAGTAATAGTAATAGTAGTTAACATTTATATAGTGCTTACTATGTACCAGACATTGTGCTAATTGATTTACATTCATTATCTCATTTGATCCTCAAACAACATTGGGAGTTTGGTACTTTATGATCCCTATTTTACAGATGAGGAAACTGAGGCAAACAGAGGTTAAGTGACTTGTTCAGTGTCATAGAGCTAGGAATTACCTTAAGCTAGATTTGAACTCAGGTCTTCCTGACTCCAGGCCCAATACTCTTTCCAATGTGCCACCTTGCTGCTGTCATTTATTTCCTCAAGAAAGATGTCTTCAATGATTGAAAATTTAATATGAAAAAGTGAAAATAAGCCAGGCTAGGTGACTCTACAATATGAAGGTAGAAGACCATTTTTAGAATAGATAAGGCAATCTGCAATTGGATTAAAATTGGTTAAGATTTCTTTACTTAACAACAAATTACATAAGACTTGTTTAATGTTTCATGTATTACTGAGTCTTGCATCCATAAGATGGATTCGCAGACATATTACAAAACAAAACAAACTCAACCAAAAAAAATTAGGACAAAGCCAAACTCAATATAACTAACCTGATAAATGGCCATACACCTTTGTTTGAGGATTAACCTACTACCTTAAGAAACAACCAATTTTACTTTAGAATAGTTTTAGTTTTTAGAACAAGCCTACATTTGCATCTTTTGCCCTCTAGAGGCCAAGCAGAACAGCCTAATCCATTACCTGTGCATAGGCCTTTAAAACACTTGAAGACACAACTGGCTACTCTTTCTCTCCTCTAGGCTAAACACCCCTCAATTCTTCAACAAATCTTCATATAATGTATTTTGGAAGCCTTTTGCTGTCCTAATTTTTCTCCTATTTATTGCAGGCTCTTTGCTGCTTAACAGTGTTCTTCCTAAAATGCAGCTCTTAAAACTAATTGAAATATTTCAGATGGGATTTGACCTGGTTGAGCAAAGTACAGTAGGGTTGATAGTCATTTCTCTGATCACCCACACTACACTTCTCTTAATGCAGTCTCAGATCTCATCTGCTTATTTTGGCTGCACTATCATTCTATTGACTCCTGAGCTAAAATTCCGAGATCTTTTTTGTATAAAGCTATCTAGTTATATCTTCTTGATCCCACACTTGGACAGGTGCTAGGTGTGGACCTACCTCCCAGGGTTGTGGTGAGGATCAAATGAGATAATAATTGTAACACATAGTGAGTGCTTTACAAATGTTAGCTATTATTATTTCTGTAGTAGATTCTTAACATAAGTGTTCAATTCTAAATATTTAAATGCTATTAAATTTCTGCTCGTTTGATTCAGTCTATCTTTCTCTCCTGTCAAGATCTTTTTGGGTCCCAGTTCTGCTAACACATAAGCTATTAGTTCTACCTTTGGATCATACCTATGGATCATAATCCATACATTTAATAAGAATATCATCAAAATTATCATGCAAATAATTGATAAAAATGTTGGGTGCATCCAAGGATATAACCTTATATTGACATTGTTCTGTTAATCAATACAGTGGGCCTGATCACTCATTAAGTCATAAATCCACCTAGATATAGTATCACCAAAGGCAAGACCACCACCCATAAATGCACCAAAAGACAAGACATGCTACTAAGCTGACACCAGAAGATAAGATAATACCTCAACTAAATTTTTCCCGATGCTAAATCTGATCATGAATAATGAAAGTTGAAATGAAAGAAGATAAGGGAAAAGTTCACCCCCATGGTTTTTAGGCTAACAATTCCTGAAAGCTCAAAAGTATATCTGCTTAATGGTATCTAGTATATGTCTAGTTGATGAAGGAAACGGGCTAGCTTAGCATCACTGGAATGAATTACCTAGCTAAAGGGTGTGCCTCAGCATACTTCATTGGAGAGGTCAAGAGCTGAGGGGTACACATTTTCTTCTACTGACACCTTATTAGGTCAAGGCTAACACATGGATGTGATGCTTACATGATGAAATGGTTAGTACTTTGGACTTGGAATTCAGTGATTTGAGTTAAAATTTCAGAATAATCTCATTTGTTGTATATGTCCTCCAAAACTGCACTTTTCAGACACATTGACATATAATCATTTTATAGAATTCCACCCTGGTGCTGAGCTCAATTGACCAGCAAGTGAGTACAATCTTACCTAAAGGGCTATATCAATTGACCCCAGACCATGTTGCATGTTGCTCCCAGAACGGTAATGAAATCAATATCGCCATTGCTTCTGGAAAGGGCATGCCCTACAGTTTCACTAACCATTCTTTTGATGACCTAGACAAAAACTTCTTTCTCCCTCCATGACTCTCCCACATGCATTGTCTCTTTTTTAATTAATTTATTTTGATTTATCAACTATCACTCCCATATGCTTTTGAGTTTAAAATTTTTCTCCCCCTTCCTCTCCACCACCCTCCCCAAGACAGTACACAATCTGATATAGGCTATACATATACATTCTTATTAAACGTATTTTCACATTAGTGATGTTGTAAGTAAGAATTAGAACCAATAGGAGGAACCACCAGAAAGAGGAAACAAAACTCAATAGAAGAAAAAAAATAGCAAATAGTATGCTTCGATCTGCATTCAAATTCCATAGTTCTTTCTTTGGGTGTGGATAGCATTTTCCATCACAAGGCCTCTGGAGATGTCTTAGATCCTTGTATTGCTGGGAAGGGTGAAGTTTATCAATATTAGTCATCACACAACGTGGCTGTTATTGTGTAACAATGTTCTCTTGGTTCTGCTCACTTCACTCAGCATCAGACCATACAAGTCTTTCCAGGTTTTCTGAAGTCAGTCTGTTCATCATTTCTTATAGCACAATAGTATTCCATTACATTCATATACCACAACTTGCTCAGCCATTCCCCAATTGATGGGCATCCTCTCAATTTCCAATTCTTTGCCACCATGAAAAGAGCTGCTATGAATATTTTTGTACATGTAGGTCCTTTTCCCATTTGTACGATCTCTTTGGGATATAGCCCTAGAAGTGCTATTGCTGGGTCAAAGGGTATGCACATTTTTATAGCCCTTTGGGCATAGTTTCAAATTGCTCTCCAAAATGGTTGGATCATTTCATAACTCTACCAACAATGCATTAGTGTTCCACTTTTCCCACATCGTCTCTGACATGCATTGTCTCTTGCTTTTATAACATAAGCTCCAACAAGGTACTATTTAACTTTGGTCTTTGTATCTTTAGTTCCTTGACAACAGGGACTGTCTTTCTTTTTTCATATTTATATCCCCAGCACTTAGCACAATGCCTGGAACATAGTAGGCACTTAAAAACTTGTTGACTATTGACTATGGACACATCATTTGGCACACAGTAGTCACTTACTTTTTAAAAATTCATTCATTCATTCAGTTTGCCACCTACCTTAAAGGGTTGTTGCCAGGAAGTCCTTCATAAATAAGTTGCGCTCTGGTAAGAGCAACATGAATATGTTATTATTATTGTTATTATTACTATGCCCATTACATGGACAGACAGAGGGCACCAAGTTCCTGGACAGTCACTGAAGCACATCTTCTGAGTGATTACTACAGAGTGCTTGCTATAGAAGTAAACAAATGCCATTTTCAAAACGAAGGCCTCCTTGTTGCCAGGAAAGCCTCCTAAATTGTCTGCAGCTGAACAAACATGGGAGCCATGCCACATGGGAGCAACAACAGAAGACAGCCTGGCAGTTACAACTTTGACTTATCAGTCATTGCTCTAAATCATAGCATAGCTGTCATCTTGCTAGTCTACTTGAGCATGTCTATTTTTAGCCATTAGTCATGTTCTCTACAATACCAGCACTTCTGGGCCTGGAACGGTAGAGATTTGATCACAGTTTAAGGCTTGTGTGTGTGTGTGCGTGAGTGCGCGTGTGTGTGTATGGGAAGTAGGGGCAAATTTTAACAAAATTCCACCTGGCTGATTTTGAGCTTCCAAGTTTGAGAGAAGAA